>NC_065598.1:110476453-110779483 GCF_024542745.1 Macaca thibetana thibetana
ATAATCTTTTGGAGTGTTGGTTAAAGATAAAAATTCCTAGGCTTCATCCAGAACGATTATACCAGAAACTCTTGAGAATAAGCCCTCAAAATCTCCATCTTAACAAGCTTCCCAAGTGATTTTAATGTACATTAAAATTTGAGATTTATTTAGAAGTAGAATAGGAGTACCCAGGGGGATAAGAAAACAAACTGAGATACAATAAGGTCACAAAAAGCTGAGAAAAAAGAATCTTTCAAAGAGGGTGGAGTCAACTGAGATGAAAGTTGCTGAGAGGTCAAAAAAGGTGAGTATGAAGAAGTGACCATATCTGGCAAAATGGAGTTCATAATGATTCAGGAATCAATCAATTTCAGTAAGGAGATGATGTAGGAAGCTAAAACAGAGTGCATTTAAGAATGAGTGGAAGGTGATGAAGTGGAAACAGCATACATATAGTACTCCTTTAAGAGACTTGGGTTTGAAGACCAGCAAAAAAACAAGCCAATTGCTTGAAGTATTGTGGGAATTGTATGGTCATTTTCAAACGGGAGATACTCGCATGCGCTTTTATGCTGAATGTAACAATCCAGGTAGAGAGGGGGAATCAAAGATTCAAGAAGAATAATCACCCCCAAAAATGAAGTACTTAGTTGTTTATTTAGAGAATATGCATCTTTGATAAGAAGAAAGACACATCTTCCATTGTAACCATACTGAATAATCCAATAAGTATAAGCATAGTTAAGTTGTAAGTGGGAATATTAGGAGGTTCCCAACTGACGGTTTTTCAATGAACTGTAAGGCAAATTCATCAACTGAGAATGCAGGATAAATTTTTTTAAGGGTATAAATTACTTCTGGTTGGCCCACTGAGATAGCATTCCAGCTCAAAAATCCAGTGTCCTATAAGAACCATATTAAAGCTATTTTGTTGCTAAGGAAGTTACCTTAGTACTTTTTGGCTTAAAGTCATCTTTTTTACATTATGGGGGAAATCTGCAATTTCAACTGAGCAACTGCTAGACTTTTAAATAGATGATATTTGTTTACAAACCAAGTTTGGTAGCTGCCTACAGGTAATCGTGCAGATGAACAACGTAAAGCCTCCATCTGAATTAGGATGTAATTTTCACAACAAAATATCTCTGGCCAGGTATGTGTTTAATACCCAACTGGAGGAAACTTACTTTGCATGAGATGCTATGCTAGGCAATCTGTGCAATTCTCATTTCATCTACTCTATTCTATGTAGTACTGTAGCCATGTAGAGGGGTGAAATTAACATAAAGTTTCATAGCTGGTAAAAGAAATCGGCATTAAAGTATTTGTCCAACTGCAAGGCCTGTACTCTGCACAATATATAACAGCATTTACTACATTTAAGGTTCAGCAAATGCAGTACTGAATGATGTCCAAAGCCTAGAGAAAATAACAATCTAGGTGCATTAATGTATTCCTTGTCTTCCAGGAGGCTCATAACTAAATTTTAAACAAAATCATAATAATTTACTTTAGTTTGGGTATTCTGCTATATTTGTTCTCTCATCCCATTCCTTACTTGGCTCTTCTTTATCAACTAGTTATATGGGATGGACACAGAGGTTATTGATTACTTTTATTTCAAACAATCTTATTATTTTTAAAAGTAAGTGAGGTATAGACCAAATAGTAAGAGTCTTAGTCTGTTGGGGATACTATAACAGAATATCATAGACAGGATGGCTTATGAGCAACAGGAATGTATTTCTCACAGTTCTAGAGGCTAGAAAGTCCAAGATCAAGGTGCTAGAAGATTTGGTATCTGGTGAGGGTCTGCTTCCTGGTTCATAGACTTGTCTTCTTGTTGTGTCCTTGTCAGAAGGGGTGAGGAAGCTTTCTGAGGTCTCTTAAAGATGAGGGCACTAATCACGTTCATGAAGGTTCTGCCCTCATGACCTAATCAACTCCCAAAGGCCCCACATCCTAATACCATCGCACTGGGGGTGGTTAGCATTTCAACATATGAAATTGGGGGAGATACAGACAGTCAAGAGTATTCTGCCACTGACCCCCACCAAATTCCTGTCCTTCTCACATGCAAAATACATTCATTCCATCCCAATAACCCCAAAAGTCTTTACTCATTCCAGCATCAGCACAAAAGTCTATAGTCCAACATCTCATCTAAATATCTAAATTAGATACAGGTGAGACTCAAGACATGATTCTGAGTAAAATTCCCCTCCAACTATGAATATGTGAAATCAAACATGTTATGTACTTCCAAAGCACAATGGCATATGAGTCTGGGTTCTACAGAGAAACAGAACCAATAGGATATATAGACATATATAAAAAAGAGATTTGTTATGAGGAATTGGCTCACACGATTATGAAGGCTGAGAAGTCTCATGATCTGCCATCTGCCCAGAAGCCCACATGATTATGGAGGCTGAGAAATTCCACGATCTAACATCTATCTGCTCAGGAAAGCTAACAGTGGACTCCAGTGCAAACTCCAAAGCCTGAGAACCAGGGGAGCCAATGGTATAAGTTACAGTCTAAGTCCAAAGGCTAAGAACAAGGAGCACCGATGTCTGAGCGCAGGGGAAGATGGATGCCCAAGTTTAAGTAGCGAGGACAAATTCACCTTTCTTCCACCTTTTTGTTCTCTTAGGGCCTTCAATGGAGTGAATGATGCCCACCCACACTGATGAAGGTGATCTTCTTTACTCAGTCCACTGATTCAAATGCTAATCTCTTCTAGAACCACCCTCCCAGACACACACAGAAATAATGTATTAGCAGCTACTTGGGCATCCCCTCATTTGGTCAAGGTGATACACAAAATTAACCACCACAGTAAGTAATAACCTCTGTAATTTACATTTTTAAGGGTCATAGAAGGCTTAGAAACAACTCTTGAACAAGGCACTCCATATAGAATAATCCAATGACTGTGAGCCTCCTGAGGATAATGATACCTGTCTTAATCACTGGTAAATACCTGGTACTTCTACAGAATGCTTGGCACAAAAAAGGTACTCAGTATTTCCTGAATGATTTGCAAATGAAGTGTTAAAACATGTCATGGAATGTACTGTTTATTATTTCAAAGATGCAATTTCACCAAATTTCTCAATATAAGAACAATGTTAATACCCATTTTAATATCTGCAGGACATTAGCCCACATACATATTTTATTTGAAATTAAATTATTTTATTATATTAAGATGTATATTAAATATTTGTTATAATGCAAATATGTATATGGTCTAATATATCCTGTGGAGGTATACACAGAAAACAGATACATTTTTTTTTAACTTTTAAGTTCAGGGGTACATGAGCAGGTTTGTTATACAGGTAAAATTGTGTCATGGAGATTTATACAGATTATTTCATCATTCAGGTATTAAGCCTAGTACCCATAGTTATTTTTCCTGATCCGCTCCCTCCTCCCATTCTCCACCCTCCAATAGGCCCCAGTGTGTGTTATTTCCCTTTATGTGTTCATATTTTCTCATCATTTATCTCCCACTTTTAAATGAGAATATACAGCATTTGATTTTCTGTTTCTGCATTAGTTTACTAAGGATAATGGCCTCTATCCATGTCCCTGCAAAGGACATGATCTCATTCTTTTTTATGGCTGCATAGTATTCCATGGTGTATATGTACCACATTTTCTTTATTCAGTCTATCACTGATGGGCATTTAAGTTTATTTCATGTCTTTGCTATTGTTGGGATAACTGGCCAGCCATATGCAGAAAATTGAAACTGGACTCCTTCGTTCCACCGTATATAAAAATTAACTCAAGATGGATTAAAGGTTTAAATATAAAACCCAAAACTATAAAAACCCTAGAAGACAACGTAGGCAATACCATTCTGGACATAGGAATGGACAAAGATTTTATGACGAAGATGCCAAAAGCAACTGCAACAAAAGCAAAACTTGACAAATGGGATCTAAACTTAGGAGCTTCTTCACAGCAAAGGAAACTATCAGCAGAGTAGACAGACAACCTACAGAATGGAGAAAATATTTGCAAACCATGCATGTCACAAAGGTCTAATATCCAGCATCTATAAGGAATCTGAACAAATTTACAAGAAAAAAAAAACATTAAAATGTGCGCAAAGGACATGAACAGACATTTTTCAAGATAAGATATACATGTGGTCAACAATCATATGAAAAAAAGCTCACCATCACGGATCATTAAAAAATGCAAAACAAAACCACAATGAGATGCCATCTTATGCCAGTCAGAATGGCTATTAGTAAAAAGTAAAAAAATAACAGATGCTGGTGTTGTTTCAGCAAACAAGAAACACTTATACACTGTTAGTGGGAATGTAAATTAGTTCAACCATTGTGGAAGACAGTGTGGCAATTCCTGAAAGATAAAACCAGAAAACAGATATACACACTTTTCAAAAACAAATATAACTTAATCTACAAACAAAGCAGGTATAATTAATTCCTTAGAAGGGACATGGAACTTTATTTCCCACAGGTGATGTGGTAGAACAAACATTCTTTGATGTGGCAAAGACTTGGAATCCTAGATTTTACACCTACAACATGCATAAACTTGAGCAGATTACTTAACCTCTGGCCTATGTTTCCTCATCTGTAAAAGTAGGATAATGAGAGTACTCTTCTCATAGTGTTATTCTGAGGATCACACAAGATAATGCTTAAAGCATACAGTACAACGCTATGTACATATGTATTAATAAGAACTCATTAAATCTTGCGTTTTATTATTCAGCACTCCCACTTCATCCCTTTAGCAATAAAACATACTTCTATCAAGTCTGCCTAAAAGACACTTAGGTGTAGGTCGTAGGACTAAAGATATTTTGTGGCATTCTTCTCTTTTATTCCTGTGGATCAACCAGACTGAAAAGTACATTAAACCAGACTGAAGCAACATTAAAGAGACATATTGGTTTATAAAAATATCTAGCGGACAGAAAAACATTTCCATTTGTATTTATCAGCTGCAGGTTTGCCATAGGAAGAAAGAGAAAACAATATATATGCACACAACATCAGAACACCCAAATACATAATGCAAATAGTAACAGAACTGAAGGGAGAAATGGATAGCAATACAATAATAGTAGGGGACTTTGATACCCCACTTTCAACTATGGATAGACCATCTAGACAGAAAAATCAATAAGGAAACAGTAGACCAGGACAACACTCTAGAGCAAATAAACCTAACAGACATATACAGAACATTCCATCCAACAGCAGCAGAATACACATGCATCTCAAGTGCACACAGAACATTCTCCAGGATAGGTCATATGTTAAGCCACAAAATGAGTCTTAAAAAATTTAAGTATGAAATATTATCAAGCATCAATTCTGACCACAGTAGTATGAAACTAGAAATCAGTAATGAGGGAAACTGGAAAATTCACAAATGTATGGAAATTAAACATCACACTTCTGAACAACCAATGGGTCAAAAAACAAATAAAAAGGAAATCAAAAAATAAATTGAGACAAACAAATATGGGAACACAACATACTAAAATGTATTGGATGCAGCAAAAGCAGTTCTAAGAGAGAATTTTATAGCGATAAATGCCTACATTGAGAAAAAGAAAGATCTCACATAAAACATCTAAATTTACACTTCAACAAAGTAGAAAAAGAAGAATAAATTAAGCTAAAAGTTGGCAAAATGAAAGAAATAATAAAAAGAGCAGACACAAGGCAAATAGAGAACAGGAAAACAAGAGAAAAGATCTGTGACACGAACAAGTTAGTATACTGAAAAGACAAACAATTTACAAATCTTAAAGATTAAAAAATGGCAAAAGACTCAAATAAATAAAATTAAAAATAAAAGAGGAGACCTTACAACTGATATCACAAAAATGCAAAGAATCATAAAAGACTATGAATAATTATACTGCAATAAATTGGATAACCTTGAAGAAATGGATCAACTCATAAAAATACACAACTTACCAAGAATCATGAAGACATAGAAAATTGAAACAGATTAATCAAGAATAAGAAGATTGAATCAGTAATAAAAAAGCTCTCCATGAAGAAAAGCCCAAGAACAAAAGCCTTCACAGGTGAATTTTACCAAACATTTAAAGAATTAACACCAATCGTTCTCCAACTCTTCAAAAAAATAAGAGACGAGAATACTTCTAAACTCATCTTACAAGGCCAACATTACTCTGATACCAAAGCCATATGAAGAGTGTACAAGAAAAGAAAATTAGAGGCCAATATCCCAGTTGAATATGGATGCAAATATCCTCAATAAAATAGTAGTAAACTGAATTCAACAGCACATTAACAGATCACACATCATGATTGAGTGGGATTTATCCCTGGGATATGAAGATGGTTCAACTTTCACAAATCAATAAATGTGATGAACCACATTAATAGAATGAAAGACAAAAATCATATGATCATCTGAATAGATGCAGAAAAAGCATTCAACAAAATTTAACATCCTTTTGTGATTAAAAAAACTATCAACAAATAAGGTGTAGAAAAAATGAAACTCAACATGATAAAAGTCACCTATGACAATCCCACAGTTAATATATACTCAATGGTGAAAAGCCAAAAGCTTTTCCTCTAAGTTCAGGAACCAAATAAAGATATCTACTCTCACCACTTCTATTCAAGATGATCCTAGAAATCCTAGCCATAGTAATGAGGCAAGAAAAAAAAAAGATATCCAAAATAAAAAGGATAAAGAAAAATAGTCTCTTTGCAGATGACATAATCTTATATATAGAAAACCCCAAAATCTCCACCAGAAAACTGTTAGAAATAATAAATTCAGTAAAGTTGTAGGATACAAAATCAACATACAAAAATCAGTTGCATTTCTATACACTAACAATAAACTATTGAAAAAGAAATAAAACAATCCCATTTATAATAGCATCAAAAATGAATAAACAAAATACTTAGGAATAAATGTTTAAAAAGGAGGTAAAATATCTGTACAATAAAACTACGAAAAATTGATTGACTAAGACACAAATACATGGAAAACTATCCTGTACTCATGAGTTGGAAAAATTAATATTGTTAAAATGTCCACACTACACAAAGTGATCTGTAGACTGAACACAATCCCTATCAAAATTTCAGTGACATTTTCCATAGAGATCAAACGAAATAATCATAAAATTCATATGGAGCCACAATACACCCAGAATAGCCAATACAACTCTTACCAAGAAGAACAAAGCAAGAGGCATCATATTACCTGATTTCAAAATATACTACAAAAGCTATAGCAATCAAAACAGCATAGTACTGAAATAAAAAGAGGTACATCAACCAATAGAATAGGATAGAAAGCCAATAAATAAGTCTACACATCTATGGTCAACTCATTTTTGACAAAGGCCCCAAGAACACATAATGGGAAAAAAACAGTCTTCTCAATAACAGTGTTGGGACAACTGGATATCAACATGTAGAAGAATGAAACTGGATCCTAATCTCACACCATACATAAAAAACAACTCAATATGGATTAAAGACTTAAATGTAAGACCTGAAACTGTAAAACACTAGAAGAAAACATAGGGGCAAAGCATCTAAACATTGGTCTGGACAAAGAATTTTTGAATATGACCCCAAAAGCAAAAGTAGACAAATGGGATTGCATCAAACTAAAAAGCTTCTGTGCAGAAAAGAATCAATGAAGTGAAGAGACAACCTATGGTATGGAGAAAATATTTGCAAACTCTATATCTAATAAGGGGCTAATATCCAAAATAAATAAGAAACAAACAGGAGGCCGGGCATGGTGGCTCACGCCTGTAATCCCAGCACTTTGGGAGGCTGAGGCAGGTGGATCACGAGGTCAGGAGATCAATACCATCCTGGCCAACATGGTAAAACCCCGTCTCTACTAAAAATACAAAAATTAGCTGGGCATGGTGGTGCATGCCTGTAATCCCAGGTACTCAGGAGGCTGAGGCAGAAGAATAGCTTGAACCAGGGAGTTGGAGGTTGCGGTGAGCCGAGATCACGCCACTGCACTCCAGCCTGGCAACAGAGTGAGACTCCATTAAAAAACAAAAGAAAGAAAGAAACAGGATTGCATCAAACTAAAAAGCTTCTGCACAGCAAAGGAAACAATGAACAAAGTGAAGGGACAACCTATGGTATGGAAAAAAATATTTGCAAACTATATATCTGATAAAGGGCTAATATCCAAAATATGTAAGAAACTCACTAGCAGGAAAACAAATAACCTGATTAAAAAATTGTCAAAGGACCTGAATACACATTTCTCAAAAGACATACAAATGACCAATAGGCATATGAAAAAATACTCAACATCACTGATGATCAGGAAAATGTAAATCAAAACCACAATGACATATCACCTCACACCTGTTAGGATGGCTGTAATCAAAAAGTCAAAAGATAACAAGTGTTGGTGAGGATGTGGAAAAAAGGGAACCTTTGCACAGTATTAGTGGGAATGTAAAATGGTACACAGTCATTATGGAGAAACTATAGAGGTTCCTCAAAAAATTAAAAATAGAACTACTATATAATCCAGCAATTCCACTTCTGGATATACATCCAAGGGAAATGAAATCAGTATCTTGAAGAGATATCTGCACTTTCCTGTATATTGCAATGTTATTCACAACAGCCAAGATATGAAATCAACCAAAGTGTCCTTTGATGGAAGAATGGATAAATAAAAGTTTTCTATATATACACATATAGTGGTATACACATACACAAAATGAAATATTATTCAACCTTAAAAAAGAAGGAAGTTCTGTCATTTGCAATGATACAGATGAACCTGAAGGACGTTATGCTAAATGAAATAAACCAGGCGAAGAAAGACAAATACTGCATGATTTCACTTAGATGTAGAATCTAAAACAGTCAAACTAGGCATATAACTAAACAGTAGAATGGTGGTTGCCATGTTCTGAATGTGTCTGCCTCCAAAATTCATATGTTGAAACCTAATTCCCAGTGACGGTACTAAGAACCTGGGCTTCTGGAAGGTGATTCGTTTATAAGGATGGAGCCCTCAGGGAGAGGCCAAGATAGCCAACTAGAAACAAATGCAGTCGGAGGCTCCCACAAGAACAGAAATGATGAGTGAATCCTGCACAGGCAACTGAGGTATACAGGTTCTCTCATTGGGACTGAGTAGGCGACTGATGCAACCCACGGAGAGCAAGGAAAAGCAGGGTGGTGCAATGACCTACATGAGAGCCACACAGGGCAAGAGGAGCTCCCACCCTCAGCCAAGGGAGGCAGTGAGTGATCCTGCTATCCCACGCAGGAAACCAGATTTTTCCACAGATTTGTGCAACCCAAGAATCAGGAGATCCTCATTGTGAGACCAAGCCAATAGGGTCTTAGGTCCCAAGGACAGAGCTGTGCACATTCACAGTGACCACTTGGCCGGAGACTGCCTAAGGCTACCAAGTTCCCAGGGGGAGGGACAGCCATCATCACTCTGGCTGCCTGCTGCCTATGACTGAGCTCCTGCAGGGAGGGGTGGCCACCATCATTGTAGCTCCAGGCTGCCATTTTTCTTCTGCTGGTGCCAGGGAGACTGAACAGTTTGAAACCAGGAGGAATTCCCCACAGTGCAGCACAGTGGTTACAGCAGATCATGGCCAGACTGCTTCTTTAGGCCGGACCCTGACCCATCCCTCCTGACGGACAGGGCCTCCTTGCAGGAATTTCAGCAACTGCAGCCAGGTGTTTAGGGACAGAACTCTGATCTCCCTAGGACTGAGCCCCTGTGGGGAGGAGTGGCCAAAGTCTGTGTGGATCAGAAGACTTAGTCTTTCCTCCTGATGGCTCTGGAGAATCTGGGCAGTCTGGATGAGTGGGACTGCCCTCAGTGCAGCACACTCCATCTGCCAAGGGGCAGCCAGAGTGCTTTGTTAAGCAGCTCCTGGATCCTGTGCTTCCTAACTAGGTGAGACCCTTAAACAGGGGCCACCAGATCACCAGACACCTTATATAGGCGTGTTCCTGCTGCACCAGTGCCCGTCAGGGATGGAGATCCCAGAGGAAGAAGCAGGCAGCCATCTTTGCCATTCTGCAGCCTCTACTGGTGACACTTCCAGGAGTGGGAGGGACTCCAGAGAATAGGCTCTGGAATGGACCCCCAGGAAATCGCAGCAGCTATGGAAGAGGGGCCTGACTATTAAAAGAAAAACAAACAGAAAGCAACAACAACAACAAAATCAACAAAAAAGTCCCCACAAAAAGCCCATCCAAAGGTCAGTGGCCTCAAAGATCAAAGCTAGATAAATTCACGAAGATGAGAAAGAATCGGTGAAAAAAACAATGAAAACTCAAAAAGCCAGAGTGCTTCTTCTCCTCCAAATGATCACAACACTTCTCCAGCAAGGGCACCGAACTGGGTGGAGGCTGAGATGGATGAACTGAAGAAAACAGGCTTCCGAAGGTGGATAATAACAAACTTTATAATAAGAGAGTAAGACAAGATTAGAGAAAAATGAATGAAAAGGAATGAACAAAACCTCTAAGAACTATGGGATTATGTAAAAAGACTGAACCTATGACTGATTGGGGTACCTGAAAGAGATGGGGAGAACAGAACTAAGTTGGAAAACATACTTCAGGATATCATCCAGGAGAACTTCCCCAACCTAGCAAGACAGGCCAATACTCAAATTAAGGAAATCCGGAAAATCCCAGTAAGATACTTCATGAGAAGATCAACCCCAAGACAAAATCATCAGATCCTCCAAGGCTGAAATGCAGGAAAAAATGTTAAGGGCAGTTAAAGAGAAAGGCCAGGTCACCTACAAAGGGAAGTCCATCAGACTAACAGCAGACCTCTCAGCAGACACCCTACAAACCAGAAGAGACTGTAGGTCAATATTCAACATTCTTAAAGAAAGTAATTTCCAACTCAGAATTTCATATCTGGCCAAACTAAGCTTCATATGTGAAGGAGCAATAAAATCATTTTCAGACAAGCAAATGCTGAGGCAATCAGTTACCACCAGGCCTGCCTTGCAAGAGTCCTTGAAGGAAGCACTAAATATGGAAAGGAAAAACTGCTACCAGCTGCTATAAAAACACACTGAAGTACAACGGCCAAGGACACTATGAAGCAACTACATCAACAAGTCTGCAAAATGATCAGCTAGGATCATAATGACAGGATCAGATTCACATGCAACAATATAACCTTAAATGTAAATGGGCTAAATGCCCCAATGAAAAGACACAGAAGAGCAAGCCGGATAAAGAGTCAAGATGCATTGGTGTGCTGTATTCAAGAGACCCATCTCATGCACAAAGAGACACATAGGCTCAAAATAAAGGGATGGAGGAAAATTTACCAAGCAAATGCAAAACAGAAAAAAGCAGGGGTTGCAATCCTAGTTTCTTACAAAATAGACTTTAAACCAACAAACATAGAAAACGACAAAGAAGGGCATTACATAATGGTAAAGGGTTCAATTCAACAAGAAGAACTAACTATCCTAAATATATATCCACCCAATACAGGAGCAACCAGATTCATAAAACAAGTTCTTAGAGACCTACAAAGAGATATAAACTCCCACACAATAATAGTGGGAGACTTTAACACCCCACTGTCAATATTAGGTCATCGAGACAGAAAATTAACAAGGATATTCAGGACTTGAACTCAGCTCTGGATCAAGTGGACCTGATAAATATCTACAGAATTATCCACCCCAAAACAAAAGAATATACATTCCTGTTGGTGACACATGGCACTTACTCTAAAATCAATCACAAAATTGGAAGTAAAACATTCCTCAGTAAATGCAAAATAAACTGAAATAAAAACAGTCTCTCAGACCACAGAGCGAACAAATTAGAATTCAAGATTAAGAAACTCACTCAAAACCACAAAACTACATGGACACTGAACAACCTGCTCCTGAATGGCTCCTAGGTAAATAATGAAATTAAGGCAGAAATCAAGAAGTTCTTTGAAACCAATGAGAACAAAGAGACAACATACCATAATCTCTGGGATACAATTAAAGCAGTGTTAAGAGGGAAATTTATAACACTAAATGCCCACATCAAAAAGCTAGAAAGATCTCAAATTGACACACGAACATCAGAACTAAAACAACTAGAGGACACACAGCGAACAAATCCCAAAGCTAGCAGAAGACAAGAAATAACCAAGATCGGAGCAGAACTGAAGAAGACAGAGGCATGAAAAGCCATTCAAAAAATCAACAAATTCAGGAGCTGGTTTTCTGAAAAAGTTAATAAACTAGATAGACTGCTAGGTAGACTAATAATGAAAAGAGAAGAATCTAAGAGAGACAATAAAAATGATAAAAGGGATATCACCACTGACCACTCAGAAATACAAACAACTATCAGAGATTACTGTAAACACCTCTATGCAAATAAACTAGAAAATCTAGAAGAAATGGATAAATTCCTGAATATATACACCCTCCCAAGACTGAACCAGGAAGATGGAATCTATGAATAGACCAATAACAAGTTCTGAAATTGAGGCAGTAATAAATAGCCTAGCAACCAAAAAAAAAAAAAAAAAAAAGTCCAAGACTAGATGGATTTACATCTGAATTATACCAGAGAGATACAAAGAGGAACTGTTACCATTTCTTCTGAAACTATTCCAAACGATTGAAAAGGAGGAATTCCTCCCTAACTCATTTTATGAGACCAGCATCATCCTGATACCAAAACCTGGCAGAGATACAACAACAACAACAAAAACCAAAACACTTCAAGCCAATAACCCTGATGAATGTCGATGCAAAAATCCTCAGTAAAATACTGGCAAACCAAATCCAGCAGCACATCAAAAAGTTTATCAATACAATCAAGTCAGCTTCATCCCCAGGATGCAAGGCTGGTTCAACATACAAAAATCAATAAAAGTAATTCATCACATAAATGGAACTAAAGACAAAAACCACATGATTATCTCAATACACACAGAAAAGTCCTCAGATAAAATTAACCATCCCTTCACATAAAAAAACTCCACAAACTAAGTATTGATGGAACATACCTCAAAATAATAAGAGCCATTTATCACAAAGCCACAGTTAATATCATACTGAATGGGCAAAAGCTGGAAGCATTTCCCTTGAAAATCCACACAAAACAAGGATGGTCTCTCTCACCACTCCTATTCAACACAGTATTAGAAGTTCTGTCAGGGAAATCAGGCAAGAAAAATAAATAAAAGGTATTCAAATAGAAAGAGAGGAAGTCAAACTGTCTTTTTTTGCAGATGACATGATCCTATATTTAGAAAATCCTATTGGCTCAGCCCAAAAGCTTCTTAAGATGATAAGCAACTTCAGCAAAGCCTCCGGAAACAAAATCAATGTGCAAAATTCACAAGCATTCCTATATACCAACAATAGACAAGCAGAGAGCCAAATCATGAATGAACTCCCATTCACAATTGCTACAAAGAGAATAAAATACCTAGGAATACAGCTAACAAGGGAAGTGAAGGACCTCTTCAAAGAGAACTACAAACCACTGCTCAAGGAAATCAGAGAACACAAACAAATGGGAAAACATTCCATACTCATGGATAGGAAGAAGAAATACTGTGAAAATGGCCATACTGCCCAAAGTAATTTATAGATTAATTGGTATTCCCATTAAACTGCCATTGAAACTCTTCAAAGAATTAGAAAAAAAACTACTTTAAAATTAATATGGAACCAAAAGAGAGCCCATATAGCTAAGACAATCCTAAGGAAAAAGAACAAAGCTGGAGGCAACATGCTACTTGACTTCAAACTATACTACAAGGCTACAGTAACCAAAACAGCATGGTACTGGTACAAAAACAGACACATAGACCAATGGAACAGAATAGAGATTTCAGAAATAAGACTGCACACCTACAACTATCTGATCTTCAACAAAGCTGACATAAACAAGCAATGGGGAAAGGATTCCCTATTTAATAAATGGTGCTGGGAAAACTGGCTAGCCATATGCCTAAAATTGCAACTAGACTCTTTCCTTACACCTTATACAAAAATTAACTCAAGATGAATTAAAGACTTAAATGTACATCCCAAAACTAGGAAAATCCTAGAAGAAAATCTAGGCAATAGTATTCAGGACATAGGCACAGGCAAAGATTTCATGATGAAAACATCAAAGGCAATTGCAACAAAAGCAAAAATTCACAGATGGGATCTAATAAACTAAAGAGCTTCTGCACAGCAAAATAAACTATCATCAGAGTGAACAGACAACCTACAGAATAGGAGAAAATTTTTGCAATCTATCCATCTGACAAAGATCTAATATCCAGAATCTACAAGGAACTTAAACAAATTTACAAGAAAAAAAGAAACAACCCCATTAAAAAGTGGGCAATGGATATGAACAGACGCTTCTCAAAAGGACATTTATGTGGCCAAGAAACATATTAAGAAAAAGTTCAACTTCATTGATCATTAGAGAAACACAAATCAAAAACACAATGAGATACCCTCTTGTGCCAGCAAGAATGGCAATTATGAAAAAGTCAAGAAACAACAGATTGTTGGCAAGATTGTGGAGAAACAGGAACACTTTTACACTGTTGGTGGGAAGGCAAATTAGTTCAATCATTGTGGAAAACAGTGACATGATTCCTCAAAGACTTAGAACCAGAAATATCATTTGACCTAGCAGTCCCATTATTGGGTATATACCCAAAGGAATATAAATCATTCTATTATAAAGACACATGCATGCATATGTTCATTGTAGCACTATTCACAATAGCAAAGACATGGAATCAACCCAAATTCCTATCAATGATAGACTGGATAAAGAAAATGTGGTACATGTACACCATGGAATACCTTGCAGCCATAAAACAGAACGATATCATGTCCTTTGCAGGGACATGGATGGAACTGGAAGCCAATATCCTCAGCAAACAAACACAGGAACAGAAAACCAAACACCACATGTTCTTGCTTGTAAGTGGAAGCTGAACAATGAGAACAAATGGACACAGGGAGAGGAATAACATATACTGGGGCCTCTCTGGAGGTACAGAGTGGGGAGGGAGAACATCAGGATAAACAGCTACTGCATGTGGGGCCTAATATCTAGGTGATGGGTTGATAGGTGCAGCAAACAACCATGGCACACATTTACCTATGTAACAAACCTGAACGTCCTGTACATGTACCCCAGAACTTAAAATTAAATTAAATTAAATTTTAAAAAATGATGGAACCCTCATGAATGGCATTTGTGCCCTTAGGAGGCCTAAGGGAGCTTGATTGCCCCTTCTGCCATGTGAGGACACAATGAGAAAGCACCATCTATTAACCAAAAAGTGGGCCCTTACCAGACACCAAGTCTGCCTGTGCCTTGATCTTGGATTTCTCTACCTCCAAAACTGTGAAAAATAAAATTCTGTTATTTATAAGCTACAAAAGTTATATGGTATTCTGCTATAGCACCTTAACAGACACAGTTTTTCCAGGGTTTGGGGCTGGGGGAAATGGGTCAAAGGATATAAAGTTTTAGCTATGCAGCATGAATAAGTTCTAGATATCTAATGAACAGCATGGTGACTATAGTTAGTAATATTATATTGTATACTTTAAATTTGCCAAGAGGGTAGATCGTAAATGTTTCACCACCAAAAAAGAAAGGTAATACTTTGAGGTGAAGGACATGTTCATTAGCTTGATAAGAGTTATCATTTCATGATGTACACATACATCAAACATCAGGTTATATAGCTTAAATATATACAATTTTTGTCAATTATACTTCAATAAAGCTAGAGAAAAAATGAAATGGGAAAAAATAAACATGTAAAATTATTTTTCAAAAAAACAACTGTTAGAACCAACTAGCGGCAATAAATATTCAATTGCAATGTTTACTACTGAGAAGTAAACTTTAAAAATTGCTTGTAAAACATAAGAATTAAGAATAATAAATTTCTTCTTTTCTTTTTTGGGACAGGTCTCACTCTGTAATCACAGCTCACTACAGCCTCAATCTCCCTGGGATAAGATATCTTCCCACCTCAGCCTTCCAAGTAGCTGAGACCACAGATGGGCACCACCACACCAGGCTAATTTTTGTCTTTTTTGTGAAGAAGGGGTTTCACCACGTTGCCCAGGCTGGCCTTGAAGTCCTGGGCTCAAGTGATCTGCCTGCCTCAGCCTCCCCAAGTGCTGGGATTACAGGTATGAGCCACCGTGCCTGGCCAATGATAAATTTCAATAACAAAATTTAATATTATAAATGTTCATCTATTTTAATGCAACAGTCAGAAACCAGCAACTGAATTCCTTTATAAAGCTCTCAAAAAAAAAGACCATTTTCTATTCATCGCCATACCCACAAGGCCTGCAGTACCAATACCTGGTATGTAGTAAGAGCTGAAAACAGTGTTTCAAATTAACTAATTCAGAATTATTTTTTCACAGTATAATAATGTTACATATTGCAAACAAATGGTCATACATAAAAGCTTCAAAGATTTGTAAAAAACAAAAATCATACATACAAAGTTAAGTTTTAGTAGAGTAGGTAAATGATCCAGGGATGGTTACAAAAAAGTTCAGTCCTTAAATAATTGTTCAAATCATATTTCTGGGCCTTAGTTTCCTAGCCTGAAGAATGAAAATATGGCAATACCCAAATTCTGTAATTCTTTTATGGTTTTAATTTTTTACGATTATACTAGAAGTATCATAAGCTCTTCTTTATCTTTCACAATGAAAAACTGTGGTACAAAATACCTAAAAATTATGCCCATATGTTAAAACGTATATTTGTAAATATATTTTATTCACTACTAACCATGATTATATCCAAGTATGTGGGATTTTAAAATTTAAGCTACAGCATAATATTCATTTCTACTCAGTTGGTAATCTTAGATGTTAAAGATAATAAATGACAGACATACATAAAGATATGTTTTATTATTTATAACTCAATTATAGAAAAAGGTTCTAGTTCAATGTTGCACATGTCTGTGCTCTTCCCTTTCATATTTAATTATTAATATTTCCATTTATTGTCAAAGTACATGAGTCATATCTTGCCATGAAAGGCATTTGACTGCCTTTGGCATTTCAGGCTAACTTCAATCTTGATTTGTTTTCTAACTAGCAATGTATCCACAACTTTTGTAAGGCTATTAAAATGAGTAAAATGATTCCAAATGTTTTAAATGAAGGAAATAGCGTTTCTCATTTGTTTTGTGAAGGGGAGAAATTTATCTTTATCTCAAAATTAAGCTCTGATCACAAAACATAACTATTATGTTAAATATATATTAGTTTATTTGTATATGGTCTATATTTAACATGCTATCCTGAAAAAATGATTATGTGTTCAACTTAAAAGCAAGGATAGCAAGAAAATGGACTGATCTCAAGACTATAAAAAAATTCATGTAGTTTTCTAAGTGCTCCACAAAAGAAGGATGACATCTTTTTGCTTTAATATTTGTTAATTTAACTTGTTTAGATATATATGACCATTTTATAATCACACATACCTGTGACTAGTTTAATTTATCTTGAAAATTATACAGCTGTGTGTGTTTAAAATGATTTTTCAGAAATGAAAATTTGAGATAGTACTAATCACAACACAAAGTATACCTTTTTAAACCATAAAGAAAATCCCAAAGCCCTTAATAAAGTAGAACACATTTCAGAATAGAATTTAAAATGCTAGGTAAAGATCTTGAAACATCTCTTAAAATATCAAACTACTATACTAGCGTACAGTAAATTGATATTACTACAGCACTTGAACGACTATAGGGCTTTATTATTCAAGTTGGCTATTGGACCAGCATCACTTGGAAGCTTGTTAGAAACGCAGAATCTCAGACGCCACACATGACCTATTGAATCAATCTGTACTTCGTTAACAAAATCCTTAGGTGATCCATATTGATTCATATGGATTTCCTAAAATCCAAAGTTTAAGAATCACTGCCCTAAGGTATTATTTTAATTACTACTTCATAAATTATACAGGATCACTTTGTGTTTATTTGAATTGGAAATGAATATCTGAAGTTTTCTAACATTCAATTCGCTATTGAAAAATCTATTTCTATTTATCATTTACATATATACATACCCAATACATTTCTCACCTATTTAGGTAGATAATTCATTGATACATATCAATGGACTAGAGTAAAAATAAATTTATTTTTCTCTAACCATAAATGGCAGGGTACTCAAAATAAAGTATCCAAGAAATGAGGAAAATATTATGCAATAACTTAAATTTTAAAATGACCACATTTTAAAGAAACTTCTGTTTTTACTTTGGTAACTCAAATTATTCAGTCACCAACCTTCCATCCTAAACTCTTTATGTAAGAATTCTCATAACTTCTAAACTCTGGCTTTCCAGTGCAAATGCAATAAGATTCTTTTTTGCTAAAACAACTGGAGCCTTACATGAAACACACACACACACACACACACACACACACAACTGTGGAAATTCTAAGCTATTTAAACACTGTAAGCATAAGGATATTTTTCATGTTTTGAAATACAGGATTAGAGAAGTTTATGCCTTAAGAAATAGATGACATTGATATTTTCCAATTTACCAATTCCAGAATATATCTGGGCATTTCCACATGAATCCAATATACAGTAATATATCAGTACCCTGGAGTGCTCTGGATAGTGACATAGGTTCCTGAGAATTCTAGGACCATTCCATGTAGTGTACCAAAACTGTAGATTTACTGAAGGAGGAAACAAGTTTAGTACGATTATCTAAAGATAATTCAAAATTCTGTGATAAACTTAGAATCGTTTTCAAAAAACTTACACCGAATATTTACTTACTTAAGTACTTGTTTAAATCTGAAAGTTTAGGATGAGTAACTATAAAACAGCGAATAATATTATCTTCAATAACATTTACCTGGATGACTTTCTACTTGTAGGGTAAATCACAATTACAAATTAATTTTAATAAAATATGTGGATTTTTAAAATATTAAATTTACCTGAAAAAAGAAAGATTAATTTTTAATCATATAGCTTAAGGGCAATTCCATAATACACCTTTCACTAAAACTACACTAAAATTAATCACAATTGGCTGGGCGTGGTGACTCACACTTGTAATCCCAGCACTTTGGGAGGCCAAAGTGGGCAGATCACCTGAGGTCAGGAGTTTGAGACCAGCCTGGCCAACCCCATCTCTACTAAAAATACAAATACCAGCTGGTGTGGTGGTGTACGCCTGTGGTTCGAGCTACTAGGGAGGCTGAGGCAGAAGAATTGCTTGAACTCAGGAGGTGGAGGTTGCAGTGAGCCAAGATCACTGCACTGCATTCCAGCCTGGGCGACAGCGCAAGACTCTGTCTCAAAAAAAAAAAAAAAAAAAAAAAAAAAAAAAAAAAAAAAAAAAAATCACAGTTTTACCTATTCTACATTTATTTAACATAAAGTTCTCTTATACTGGCTGGGTGCGTTGGCTCACACTTGTAATCCCAGCACTTTCAGAAGCCAAGGCGGGTGCATAACTTGAGACCGGGTGTTCGAGATCAGCCTGGCCAACATGGCAAAACCCCATCTCAACTAAAACTACAAAAATCAGCTGGGTGTGGTGGTGCGTGCCTATAGTCCCAGCTACTCAAGAGGCTGAGGCATGAGAATCGCTTGAGCTGGGGAGGTGGAGGTTGCAGTGAGCTGAAATCACACCACTACACCCCAGCCTCGGTGACAGGGCAAGGCTCTGTCTAAAAAAAACAAAAAACAAAAAACTTCTCTTATATTTATGCTATATAGTTTATCTTACATAAAGGCAATATTATTTGGTGAGGATATCATAAAAAATTATTGTTATTTAAGGAAAATATTACCTACTGAAAATGACATATTGTGAACCCCGAATACTTGAGACAGGTCTCAGTTAATTTAGACAGTTTGTTTTGCCAAGGTTGACAACACAGAACACCCCAAAAGGGATGAGTGATACCTTTGTTCTGAATTTTTTAAAGGGGTTCAAGTTATTAGAAGCCTCCTCTAGATTTTTTTTTTTTTTTTTTGGTACTGCAAATGGCAAAAAATAGGGTGGAAGAAAAGTAAATGAAAGAATGTTTGTTTTTCAAGACAGGAAGCAAATACAGAAACCAAGTGCACGGTTTTTGGTTTTGTTTTTTTCCCCTTTTGCAGCTGCAAGGAATTCTGGACAAATTAGAGAGGCTATCTTACCCATAATTTGGAATTCTCACTCGGATTTGACGAAATCAGGTAGAGATGGTCAAATCTGATGGGGGAAAGACAGGAACAACCAACAGCAAAAAAAAAAACCCAACGATATGATCACTGAGCACTCTAATGGTAAGGAGAAATTAAAACCAGCTGGTTGTTAATTTTAGTCAAATCAAAACCCCAATTCAGTTACTTACCTAGAGATGGGTCTCAGGCTGAACAATGCGCTCTACCATCCTAAAAGCAGGAAAAAACTCAAACCTATCTTCCCTGTTGGGAGCAAGCTCAGACTCCATAAAGGATTACCTGCTTTCCATTGTCCTGGAAGCAGGAAATCTTGCCTTCCTTGTTGGGAGCAAGTAAAACTCCAAAAAAGGGAATCATACAGCAAAACAAACTTTAGATTTCGACCAGATTTTGGGAGATCAGGGATTCTCTGGAGGGGGTGCTCCCAGACCTCAACAAATTGCCTTATGGGTTTGAGCCATACGGTTAGCTCATGTTGGTACCAAGTACCAATAAGAGATTTGTCAAAGGTCAGGGGTACCTCCACTCAGAATCCCTTCATGGTTACCAAATGTGAACCCTGAATATCTGAGACAGGTCTCGGTTAATTTAGAAAGCTTATTTTGCCAAGGTTGAGGATGGTGCCTGCGACACAGCCTCAGGCAGTCCTGAGGACATGTGGCCAAGGTGGTCAGAGCACAGGTTGGTTTTAGACATTTTGGGGAGACACAAGACATCAGTCAACATATGTAAGACAAACATTATTTCAGTCCGGAAAGGCGGGAAAACTGGAAGCGGGGAGGGGGCTTCCAGGTCATGGGTAGATAAGATACAAATGGCTGCATTCTCTTAAGTTTCTGATTAGCCTCTCCATAGGAGGCAATCAGATAGGCATTTATCTCAGTGAGCACAGTGGTGACTTTGAATAGAACTGGAGGTAGGTTTCCCCTAAGCAGTTCCCAGCTTGACCTTTCCCTTTAGCTTAGTGATGTTGGGGCCCCAAGATTTATTTTCCTTTCACAATATAAAGTGAATCTGGACCTTTAAACCACTTACTTTGAATATTCTAAGTCTGGCTATTTTTCTATACTAGGGAACACAGACACCATCTATCAAATGCTGACAGAAAATGGATGATATGATGGTAAGAAAGGAGGTAGAGAGGGAAAAAAGAAATCCCAGACTTAAAATTTTGTCTTTCAACTTTATCCACAGTTTGCATCGGTAATATACATTTAAGTGTTCCATTTATTTTTAAATGCATCAGAAAATCAATTATGATAGATCTGTGACAAATACAAACATTTCTGATTTATTCAAAAAATTCAGTTAAAAAAGTCATTAAACTAGCATTCTGTAAAGATAATTATTAAACAAATGGTAATGCATTTTTACTTATTTCATTTCTAACATACCCAATGTCACTTCTTTCTTGTGCCATACAGTAATAAAATGTAACAGAAATAGCTATCTATTAAATTTTGGGGGCCTAATAAAATATTTTTGATTATTTAACTGTCATAAAATCACAAATCCCACTCAAGTAATGAAAATCATTCTTAATTCAATAACTGATGAAATAGATAATAGCCATAAAAACATTTAGAATAAATTTTACACTTAGAAACTACTAAAAGAAATACATCAGAGCCTTGGTATAACGTTGTAGGGGACTATGCTGTGAAACTGCTTTAGAGGTGGTGTTGCCATTTGGCACAAGAGTAAATGAACTGCCATGATATGGACCTCAGATAAGCCCATCTTAAATTGAATTTTGCTTTGCAGTAAAGAATGCTACATTGAGGTTCTGCTGTATTTTCTTTTTAAAGGAATAATTAACTGACAAGTAAGTGAAATGCAATAAGAAAATGGCCTACAATTTCACTACTACTTCAAAGATATGAAACAGGACAACACTTGTAAAATAATTAACACTAGATTGATTAATCAGAGACTATCATAACACCTATGAAAGCAATATGAATGATTGCTGTGTTTTAAATGGTCACTTAATTTGTAATGCTGTCAAATTTCTACATAAAAAGTCATTAACTAAGGTATTTATTTGCCATTTCTTACATATATTACCCAAGTTTTCACTAGGGAGAATGTGTGAGTTTTTTTTTAATCCAACTAAAAAATTAACAACTAATAAGCTCAAATATTTAATAAATTACTAATACTTTAATTCTTAAGCCATACAGTCATAGAAGCTTTAATTCTTTAAAAGCTCCAATTTGACCCTTGGGGAATGTAATGAACACATCTGATTTCTAAAGCCAAAATTTAATTCTATGGCTTCATGCCAACTGATCAAAAAAAGTACATTTGTTCCTATACCATTTGGCACACTAGTTTTTACCGTTTATATATACCCTTTGAAATACCCAGGCCAACAGTTTTAATAACTTGCATCCATATTAAGAGGTAAGAAGTACAAATGATCACATACTTAAGATATGATGCTTGCTTGGTTACTACAAAAGTAATTATTAAGATTTTTCTATAGGAAACTCAGTTATTCATTACAGTAATGTTTTTGAAAAATTCCTGTAATACCACCAATGTAAATTTACCCATATGTAAGTTAAACAAGGACTTTGTGTAACATAGTATCTCATGAAAATATTTATAGAAGAGTCTGTATTTAATTTAACATCAAAGTAATTGAAGATCACAAGGTTTACAGGATTCACAAATGGCCAGATTTTGAGTAAAAGGCTATTCCTCAACTGCTGCTCTCTGAATATAGCTAAAGGCAGCACTGATATAATGCTGCTCAAAGGCAAGATATAAACCCAAACTTTGGCAGTTTTATCAAAATGTCCTTGATAATTAGTACTCCACTAGTTCTCAAAAACTTTACTGCTTTGTGTAACATTTTCAATACAGAAATAAAATACTCTTCAAATAATACATTTTAAAAGATGATTAAGTTTCACAAAATTAAATATCATAAATTAACCATATTAACATTGGTATTTTTGACAACATGAAATAACCAATTTAAGGGAAACTGCAATGGACTAACTAAAAAATCACAAATGTCACAATGTGAGGCTCATTTAAATCCTCACATATTACTGACCCTACAAAATCTACTAAAATATTTTAAAGTTCCATTGACTCTATTTAAATACATTTAAAAAATTGCAAAAATGCTTAAGACTATATAAGAGTCATCAATTACACAGGCACTTCACATGTAAACAATCTACAGTACAACTGAAAATATTTTGGCACCAACCTATAATACTAAAAGAATTTAATATAAAGCCAGAATTGTTTCTTCTACGCCTTTTTTTCTAGAAAACTAAGACCAAAGATTGAAGAAATTGTGTATAAATTAGAATTAGAAGTGTATTAAATAACTCAAATATAGAATTGCTCTAAATTGCTAAAAAACAATTACCTTTATCCAGATGTTTACTAGTATGCTATGATGTAAAAAAATTAAACCTAACGTGATTATTAAATTGAAACTACATTTTAAATTTAGTATCAGTCTGCTTTCTGAAAAATAATCAAGATTATCAACTGATTTAGTAAAAAGAGAATTTGAGTTTATCAAATACTCTTATTAAATTAATCCAGTTTTCCCCCAAAAGAAGTTTGGGCAATTCAATGTTTAAGTCTGATGTTTCAACATAATTTTTTTAAAATCCTAAGGCGTGACCTAAGGCAAACTATTTCTGATGGAATACTCTTATTCATGAATTTGAAATATTTGAAATCACTGCAAATAAATGAAACTATACACTTAAAATTTTTAAATGTTATATCAAGCCATAGAAAGCTGAGATGCCTTGGTTGTTGGTAATTCAAGGAGCGCCTGAACTGTGACACCAACTTTCACAAGTCCTCGTTCTTCCAAAATATGATGAGGCAAACAAAGTCTTTCCTGGAGAAAAAAAAAACAAAAGGTATTTGAACATTCATTTTTTAGAAGTGTAATAACATTAAGTCAGAATTTGATTTTAAAAACATGATTTCTGTAAAATATAAAGAAAAAATACATAATTCTAAGTCTTCTCTTATAAATATTGCAATCTAAAATGTTTTTAGATTCTTAATTTATAGTAAGAAAAAGATTATAGAAGTTGGCCTTGTTTGAAATGCTGTCATTCTACACTTGTACCTCTTTCTCTACAAAGAAAATGTTTATAAAAGAGTTGGTCACCACTTTTGCATTTCCCATTCACTACTCAGCCACTGCTATCTCACATCTAACCCTAAAGCATATGCCCACTAAAACTATTTTAGTAAAAATCACCAATGTCATCTTAAATGTCAAATGTTGCACATGTCTAGTTGACTGCTCAGTCATATTATGCTTTTGATTAATGCCTTTCTGGAAACCTTACCCCTCCCCTGTCTTCTGTGACACCATTTTTTCTACTTCAACTTTTCTGACAGAAATTGTGCAGTAGCTTTCATTCATTAGCCCTCACTGATCCTCTTCTAACATCCCAAATGTTTCCAAGGGTTCTGTCTTCACTCTCTTCTCTTTTACGCTATATCCTCTCTTTTGGTATTCTCATCTATTTCCAGTTTTAACTACCCCTTCCATACTGATGACTTCCAAGTCTTTATTTCCTTCCAAGATCTCTCTATTGAGCTCCAAATACAAATATCCAACTAAACACAGTCAAATGGACATCTAACAGACATATCAAAATCAATGTGTCCACAACAGAATTACTTTACCAAATTAAATTGTCCTTCTGTGATCCATGTCTTAGTGAGTAATACACTATTCGATTTCCATTGACAAACCTGTGAAATATAAGAGTCTTCCTCTTTCTTCCTTATCCCCATAACCAATTCTCCAAATACTACTGATGGTATCCCACAAAGAGTTCTCAAAATTATTGCCTTATCTCCATCTTCACTGCTATATTTGTTGCCCTCTTAATATTTTGCTTATTTATTCAAATAACCACTGAAGTGTACACTAGAAAAGAAGAAAGGCTTCAAATCAATGACTTCAGCCTCTACTCTAGAAACTAAAAAAAGAAGAGCAAATTGAATCACTGGCAAAAGAAAGGTGCAAATAATGAGAATGAGAGAGGAAAACAATAAAGTAAAAAAACAAAAAACAATAGATAAAAAAAGTAATGAAACCCAAAGTTAGTTCATTTAGAAGATTTTTTAAAAATTCATAAACCTCAAGCTAGGCTAATCACGAAAAAAGAGAGAATACACAAATTACCAATATCATAAATAAGGGAAGTGACACCACAAGATATTCTATAAATACTAAAATGATAATAAGGAGACATTATAAACAACTTCATACTAATAGTTTGACAAGTTAGATGAAATGGATGAATTCTTTGAAAGAATAATTACATGATTCTGTATAAAGAAACTCCTAAGGCACAGAAACACACACACACACACAAAAACTATTAGAACTAATAAATGAGTTCTGCAAGGTTGCAGAATACAAGATCAATAAAAGAAAATCACTTCTATTTCTATAAAGTAGCAATAAAAAATTGACAGTGGAATTAAGGAAATAATGGTATTTATAATAGTACCAAAGAGAATAAAATACTAAACATTTAATTTAACAAATCTAATGAAAGACTCATACATTGAAAACTACAAAACATTGTTGGAATAAAAATTAAAAGATATAAATAAATGGAAAGATGTTTCATGTTAATGGATCACAGGAATAAATACTGTGAAGATGATAATATTCCTCAAATCATTTTACAGATTTGGTATCCCCAGCAAAATCCCAACTGGCTTTTTTGCAGAAATTGACAAGCTAATCAATCCTAAAATTGATATGGAAATGCAAGGGACCCAGTATAGCCAAAACGACCTTGATACAGAACAAAGCTGGAAGACTCACACTTCTTGATTTCAAAATGCATCACAGAACTACAGTAAGCAAGACAGTGTGATACTGGAATAAGGAATTTAGTCATAAAAAACTGAGAGTCCAGAAAAAAAGCCTTACGTTTATGGTCAACTGATTTTTGACAAAGATGCTAAGACAGACAATTCAATGGGGAAAAGAAGAATCTTATCAACAAATGGTGCTGGGAAAATTGGATATCCACATGTAAAAGAATGAATTTGGATCCGTACCTCATACCATGCACAAAACTGATCTCAAAATGGATCACAGACAAAAAGGTAAGCCCTAAAACTATAAAACTTTTAGAAGAAAACACAGATGTAAATCTTTGTGACCTTGAATGAATGGATTGTGACCATCCATTTCATCTAACTTGTCAACCTGTGAAAACACAATGTTTTCTTAGATATGATATCAAAATCATAAGCAGCAAAAGAAAAAACGAGATAAACTATACTTCATCAAATTAGTAACTTTTGTGCTGTAAATGACACCATCAAGAAAGTGAAAAGACAACCTGCAGAATGGGAGAAAATATTTCCAAGTCATATATCTCATAAGCAATTTGTATCCAGAATACATAACTACAACTCAAGAAAAAAAGATAAATAATCCAACTCAGAAATGGACACAGGGTTTGAATAGACGTTACTCTAAAGAATATATACAAATCAATAAGCACAAGCTAAGATGCTCAACATCATTAACTATTAGGAAAATGCAAATCAAAACCTCAATAAGATATCATATCACACACACACTAAAATAGCTAGAACCAAAAAGGTAGACAGTAACCATTGTTGGTGATGATATAAAGAAATTAGAACCCTCACATATTGCTGGTGGAAATGTAAAAATAGTGGAGCCACTTTGCAACATATTTTGGTAGTTTCTTAAAAAATATTATAAACATAGAGTTACCATATAACCTAAAAATTTCACTGCTAGGTATACAACCAAGAGAACTGAAAACAGGTGTTCAAAGAAAAACTTATTCACGGATGTTCAAAGCAACATTATTCATAATAAACAATGAGTGAAAAAAACCCAAATGTCTATCAACTGATGAATGGATAAACAACATGTGGTATGTATTTAGAACAGAACACTATTCAGCCATAAAAAGAAATGAAGTACTGATTTAGGCTACAAATGGATGAACCTTGGAAAAATTATACTAAGTCAAAGAAGCCAGACACTAAAGACCCCATATTGTATGATTTCATTATATGTAATGTCTAGAGTAGGCAAATCCATAGGAGGAACAGGGGAGGGACTACGAATGGGTAAGGGCTTTGTTTCTGGGGTGACAAAAATACTTTAAACAGATTGTTGTAACTGTTGTTGAACTCTGTGATCATACTAAAAACCATTTATACACTTTAAATCAGTGAATGCTATGGCATTTTAATTATATCTCAATAAAAATATTTTCTTAAAAAAGTCAATGTATATGCCCAATCCCAGGCTTAAAAAAAGAGAACTTCAATCCATACTTTTTAACCACATACAAAAACTAACTCAAAATTGATCATAGACATGAACATAAAACTCAAGATTATAAAATTTCTAGAAGTAAACATAGGAAAAAAAATCTTTGTGGCCTTGGATTATATAAAGATTTCCTAGGTTTGACACAAAAAGCACAGCCCATTTTAAAAAATAAATTGTATTTCAATAACTGAAGATCCTGCTCTTTGAAAGACACTCTAAGGACAATGAAAGGATAAGACAAAGATTTGGATGTAATATTTATAAATCTGGTAAAGGACTTTATCCATAATTTGTAAAGAAATCTGAAACTCAAACATAGGAAAATAAACAACCCAATACAAAATAGACCTCAGATTAGAATATGTACTTCAAAAAAGAAGTACACTTCAAAGTACTTCAAAAAGAAGATATACAGATGGCAAATAAGCCCTTGAAAATATGATCAGCATTATTAGTCTTTAGGAAAATGCAAATTAAAACTGCCCTGGCAAGTCAGGACATACATATCACAATGACTAAAATTTTTAAAAGACTGATCATACTGAATGCCAGTGAGGATGTGGAGGAACTGGAACTCTCACATACTGCTGACAGGAATGTAAAACGGTACAACCACTTTGGAAGAGTTTTGTATTTTCTTAAAATGTTAAGCACGCACCTACCATATGTTCCAGTTATTCCACTGCTAGGTATTTACCAAAAATTAAAGAATGCATAAATCCATACAAAGACTTGTATACAAATGTTCACAGCAGCTTTATTTGTAGTAGCCACTAAAACTGGAAACAACCCAAACATCCATCAGCAGGTCAAGGGATCAACAAACTGTGGTATATCCATACAATAAAATACTATCTAGCAATGAAGAGCAATGATGTATTCATACATGCAATGACACTGACGAGTCATAAAATAATTATGCTGACTGAAAGAAGATAGAAAAATATAATACATATTGTATCATTCCATTTATATACAACTCTAGAAAGTGCAAACAATCTACAATGACAGAAAGCAGATTAGTGGTTGCTGGAGAAGGAAGGATTGGAAAGACACATGAGGAAATTTTGGGGGGCAGTAGATATGTTCATCATCTTGACTGTGGTGATGATTTCATGGTGTATGCATATGTCAAAACTGATCAAATTGTATATTTATATGCACTATATTGTATGTTAATAACTCAATAAGGCTGTTAGAAAACATCCTAAAACAAAGAAAATTAATTTAAAAATTATTATATATTACCAATTCTGAGGTCAGAGGAAAAACACTCAAGCTAAAAATAAAACCCTTAAAACAGAAATGACATAACATTAGTGAGGTAGTGAATGCTTGCAATCCCAGTTATTCGTGAAATAGAAGTCTAGAGCTCAGGAGTTCCAGTCCAGCCTGGGCAACACAGTGAGACTCCATCTCTAAAACAAGGTTTTTTTTAATTTTAAAAAAGAAAAAATGGCAAAATGGGAAAATCTGTATAATGTAATGGCTGGAGAAAGCGTTGCTAAGTTTGCTATTTCCCCATTGGAAGATTGAGAGTAGAAAAAAGAAACAATAAATATTTTTAAGAATTAAAAATTTAAAACATCACATCAACTAGCGCAGTGGCTTGCGCCTGTAATCCCAGCAGTTTGGGAGGCCGAGGCGAGTGGATCACTTGAGGTCAGGAGTTCAAGACCAGCCTGGCCAACATGGTGAAACCCTGTCTCTACTAAAAATAAAAAATTATCTGGGTGTGGCGGCATGTGCCTGTAGTCTCAGCTACTTGGGAGGCTGAGGAAGGAAAATTGCTTGAACCGGGAGGCAGCGGTTGCAGTGAGCCAAGATCATGCCACTGCACTACTCCAGCCTGGGCAACAGAGTGAGACTCCGTCTCAAAAAAAACCACTATTACATCAAGTATAGATAAGAGGTAATTAGAGAACATCATGTAATTTCCAAATTATCCAACAATTCACTGATTCTCTACACATTAAATTATGTTTCCTTACTTGAGGGAAGAGGTTAAAATGGGATCTGTAGACCAGATTATTAAGACACTGTTCAAAAGACAGCTTAACAAGAACAACTTAATTGTGGTCTGATAACAATGTCATTTTTCTCCATAGTCATTCATGTAGAGGTTAGGTTTATAACACTTTACAAAGAAGCAATATTGTGATTACACATGTTCCTTATATATTTACAATACTGCTTTAATGATTAATTGCATAGTAGTGCAATTATTACATGAAATGTAAGACAATTCCTAAAAATTTCAAAGTTTGCCCAATACAGATACTATCATAATATGCTGCTATAATTTCCAATTTTGCATTTTAAATAAAGTTTGAAAGGCTGTTTACACTGAATGCAAATCTTCCAATCAGAATCTATCCAATGACTTACAAAGGAGTCCAAATGTTCTCTGGAAAAAAAAAAAAAAAAGAAAGAAAGAAAAAAAGATGGTAACAATGGCATCACAACCAAGTTGTAAACATGGCCACTGAGTTACGTTTGGTCAGTGATGTGCATGATTTTCCAGATTTGTAGCTATTTTATAAATGACTTTAAAGGCAGTTAAAAACATTCATTAGATAACTGCTACAGTTAAAGCTGGAGCTTAGGAGAAGGTACCAAGAGAAGGCATTCATTTTCATGTTCAGAAAGCATTATTCATTGCTCTAAGAAGAATCCCAGTTTGCATGTAATAAATTCAAATTTAAGTGATCACGTTGTTAGACAAATAACAATTACCTGTGAGACACCCAACTTTTTACAAGCATCAAGAAAATTTTCTACATTTCTTCGACATTTTGCCATGCTCAGTTTGGGCTGTAAAAAGGGAAAAAATGTACTTTTAGGCATTTTTCTATGGAACTTAATCAAAACTGAAAACTACGTTCACTGAGGTATATTATTTAAAGACAATTATAAGAAGCAATATCTTCCTTTAGAGAACTAACAAACTGTAAACAAAACTTACCACTGCTGGTGATGGTACATGAATACTAGCAACAGAACGTGGCCTTATATGATTGGCTAAATGGCAAAGAACAACCCCATCCATCAGTGCAGCTCCAATGTCATCAGGCAAAATTACTTTTAACCTGGATTCAAGATTCTACAGAGAAACAGGTATAAATCAGATACTTTATCTAAACATACATGTTATATGTTTATATTACTAATTGTTGTATAATCCAAACATTTTAAGGAGCATTGAAAATAAAATCCATATGCCTTATTAATTTTCCAAGTTAAACCCATTTCCACAAAGCAGATCTGAAAGAGCAATCTGACTTACGTTGCGAAGTTGTCGTATTTGCTCTCGCTCTTCCCGTAAATGTTCCATCTTTCTTCTCATTGTAAATCCCGGATCTGCTGCCCCATATTCTTGGCGAGATGAGCGGCTAAAAGCTATAAAAACAGAAATTTCCTAACTTGTTACAAAGTTAATGGGAAGGAGCAACTATTGATGGGGAAAGAGGCATGATAAAAAGAATCAATACAAAACGACATAAAACATTATTACTTACTAATACATTCCAAATATTTTTAAAGAATATATTTGAACTCTATTTATATGTATAATTGAAAGCAACAGGGAAGATAAGTGTTAATGATTTATACTACCTATACATGTTCTTATTCAAACATACGTTATTAGAAACTTATGGCCCAGGTTAAAAATGATTACTGAACATACGTCAGCCTTTTATCTTTTAAAAAAGGAAATTATTCTTGAAGGTCAATACAGTTATTCAGGAATAAAAACTGTAATTCAATACCTTGCCAAGTAACATGGATCCATTTTCTTTTGGGCTTGCCAAATGCGAAAAGATCCCTTTATAAAACCACAATATAATGGAGTGCTATAATTTCAAACAGTGTTTGGTCTGCTGGCAGAGTGGTCATTCTAACAGCAGTCACAGTAGAGTAGAAATAAGACTGCAGTATATCTAAGGCAAAAAGCTGAGGTTTCAGGAGCTTGAAGGTAAAGAGGAAGAAAGAAATGGGAATGGGAATTGGAAAGACAAATAAGATTAAGAGAAAATTGCTTTTAGGAGAGGGGAAAGAATCTATGTGTACTTAAAACTATGGAATCAATCCCATTTAAGCTGGGAAACTAGTTTCAAATATAACTGATAAATTTTATTTACAGAATATCTATTTACCTGATCTAGGCTTCAAGCCAAAGGGACTGTGTGAAAAACCATCAGTTCTGTCATATTCCTAAAAAAAAGTTAAAAGGTTAAAAATAAATAAATAATACAACTTCTTTTATTTCAAAATAATCAAGGTGCTTATTCATATCCATTCCAGTTTGGGGAAATACTTATTTTCCCTACAATTAGTGAAGAGAAAAGTAACTTGCATTTCAATTCAAGTTGATACATTTCACTTTTAAGAGGTCAACTAATATTTGCTAGTTGAGCTAACTATACAGGCTTTAAATACTTTCATAGTAGAAAGAAAATGAAAATCATTAGTGAACTGTATAAAATAGATCGTACTTTTTGAAAGAACCAGATTGAAGTTTCCCAAAAAATGAAGTAAGCGTCAAGGAAAAGATAAGTGAATTTAGTATTTACTCAGCATCTACTATGGACTTAACACCTAACAGTAGATAATCTGAAGGCAAACATATTTGTATAGGGACTGCAGAATGACAGATGACAAATATCATCTCTTATATTTGAATACATATTGTTTCAAATGTTTCACACACAGTGGTTTGCTGTGGAAAGATTTGTAGTATATTAAATCTGAAGGGGGAGTTAGAAAGCTTAGGCTGTGTTTTGAGCACAACATATAATTTCTCTGTGATTGTTTCTTCATCTTTCAAATGAGGTTACCGTGAAGATTAAATGAGATAACTAAATGAAACTATTGTGTAAAGTGATAAAATAATGTAACCTAAGCAGCACCTTATTTAACCTGTGCAACAACTCTGTGAAGTGAGTAGGGCTCAGCTTCAGTCACTTCTCTGCCATTTATTAACTAAGATAGTTGGGAAAGTTACCCATCTCTTCAGCTGTAAAATGATGAGAATCATACCTATTTTATGGGGCTGCTTTTAGGTTCAAATATACAGGCAAGCACTTTGTTAACAGTAAAGCACTACACTAATTGGTTTTACTATTTTCCATTCACACATGAAATTAATGCAATCAGAATTCTGTAGATTACCTAAATCTTCTGTTAACATGTGATATGCAGTTCAAGTTAAACGTCAGTTGAGTTACCAAAACACATACATACTCACCACCCTATCCAAATCTACAAGCCTCCCAGTTTGTCTTCACTATTTTGGTTAAATTAATATGAATTCCTAGATGAAAATTTCACTGATCCAAATGAAATAAAAAATATATTATAAAACTCACACCTGTAATCTCAACACTTTGGGAGGCCGAGGCAGGTAGATCACTTGAGGCCAGAAGTTCAAGACCAGCCTGATCAACATGGTGAAACCCTGTCTCTACTAAAAATACAAAAATTTGCCAGGTATGGTGGCATGTGCCTGTAGTCCCAGCTACTCGGGAGGCTGAGGCACAAGAATCGCTTGAATGTGGGAGGTGGAGGTTGCAGTGATCTGAGATCGTGCCACTGCACTCCAGCCTGGGCAACAGAGTGAGATCATGTGTCAATAAAAAAAAGAAAAGAAAAGAAATATATATATATATATATATACACACACATATGGCAATGTTAAGTTATTTGAGAAATTTGGTATGAATAGTCTATCCTGTGAGCACAGATCGTAAGATCATAAATCAAGCAAATAGGCAGTAGTCACTTATATGCTTATACTTGTAACTTAAGTAAAAGAATTACAAAAGCATCTGACAAAGACTAATTTTAAGATATCTTAATTTAAATCGTTTTCTAAAAGTATGTATACCATTTTACCTATCATATAAATAATTTAGAAACATGTTTATAAAATTAATGTCCAAATCCATTTAAAAGTTTTGTAATGCAGATCACCCACAACAACAGACAAAGAGAATCCTAGCCTATTAAAAAAGCAACATCACCTACATATAATGAAATATTAATAGCATCTATGTAACCAAAGTTACACGGTGAATTTGGGCCATCCAACACTTTAGGCAAAGTGTTGAATTCATCAAATGAATGTGTAATCATTTACTTACTAATGTCAATACACTTTAAGGTAATCTGAAGTAGAAGAGATAGAGTTCAGAATTTTTAAAATTTATCTCTTGCTGTTAAGCAACAGAATTGAATAAATAAATTAGAAGAATCAGTCATTCAAGTCACCAGAGTATTTGATCGAGATTTCACAAACTCTAACTTTCTGATACCCATTCTTCCAAAAAGGTGTAACCTCCTGTCGATAGGAACAACCCACTGCAGGGATGTTTCTCGTGGAAAAAGGAAATTTCTTTTGCATTGGTTTCAGACCTAACTGGTTACAAGAAAAACCAAAGGCCATTGCACAATGCTGAAGTACTTTTTTCAACTTTAAAATTGGAAAGTTGTTCTTAAAATCTATCATTTATTTTAAAATATGGATGAATGAGAAAGCATAGATTTGATAAAGTGAATTCTTTTCTGCGATCTACAGACACTTCCCAATAAGAAAATCATAAATAAACAAGTGCTAGTATCAATATTTTTACCAAAAAAGGGCATTCTTAGAACTTTTTATAGGCTAGAAGGTTTGTACAAACTATTCTGCCATGGATTTTAAAATATAAGTGAATATTACATTGCAAAAAAAAAAAATCAGGTTACAGAGAACTGGCAAGGAAGAATCTTATGTAAAACACAGAAAACATACAAAACATATTTTTAAAACATATAAAAACAGAACTTGTACCTCAGATGATACTGGAGATTGTGGTGACATATTAGCATTATCACTGTCTTGCTAAAACATAAAAATAAAAGGATGGAAGATGAAATTACAATACAAATGATGATTTAAACATATAAAAGGAAAACAAAAATTGTTTTGATCAACTACTAAAGGAAGAACTACTAAAGATATACCATCCAGCACATTGCCACTCTACATGTGGTCTGTGAACCAGCAGCCTAGGGATCCTCTGGGAGTTTAGAAATGCAGAATCTTAGGCCTCACCCAAGACCTAACTAATCAGAATCTACATTTCAATAAGACCCTCAAGTGGTTCAAAATATAGTACTTTAAAGTTTGAAAAATACTATCTACATATAATAGCACGGATGTGTTACCAACCTGAGACATGTAAATGAAGGCATGCAAAATCTCCATCAACCGAAATAACTTTCATTTGAAAATTTACATGTATCTAATATAGGCTTATTGATAATTACAAAGAATTTCATTTAATAAAACATTAAATGGTCCATGATTTTTAAATGACTATTCTACTGCCAACCAAATACGAAAATTTTGACATTTAACTTTGAATATGCACACTACATAGAACATGTATTCATTCATTCAACAAATGATTATTGGCTACCTACTATATGTCAGACACTATGCTAGACACTGAGAGTACTGAAATTTAGTAAAATATCACCCATCCAAGAACCTTTCAGTCGAAGAGAGAAATAGATTCATGTATACAGGTAATACAACATTCTCAGTATAATACAGAACAATGCATGGTATATTATGAGGCACAGATAAGGGGCACTTGGGGGGATGATAAAGATGGTAGAGAAAGGCAAGTATCCTGAGAAAGTATAAATTCAGTAAAAAACTGAGTGTTTACCAGAAGAAGAAAGAAGGGAATAACATGCTAAGATGAGAGGAGAAGAACCAAAGCATGGAAGCAACAAATGTAAAGATGAGTGCAGAAAACCTCTGAGCAGTTTTGTCTTGCTGGAGGGTAAGGTGAATGGAGGGTAAGGTGAAAGAAGACCAAGATATGAATTAAGGCTGATGTGGCAAGCAGGGGCTTGATAAAAGAGGATCTAGAATTTATCTTCTAAGTTATGGGGGGAAATTGAAGGTTTCCAAGCAAGGGAATAGCCTGATTGCATCTGTGTTCTTTGAAACGACCACTCCGGCTGCAGTGAGAATGGACTAGAGAAAGGGAGAAGAGCAAGGAGGCTATTGCAGTAGTACAGGCAAGAAATGGATGGGGGCCTCCACCAGAGCAGAAACAGTAGAAAAAAAAGCGTAATGTATGCAAAATATTTTAGTGCACATAAACAAACAGTAAGTCTTGGCTACTGATTAGATATTGAGGCAGGCAAGAGAAAAGCGGGTATGAGGAGACAGGGAAAACAAAATGTTTTCTGTCAAAGGCAGATGACAAATATTTTAGGCTTTGTGACAACTAACTGTTCCCCTAATCCATGAGGAATATGTTCCAAGAACCCCAGTGAATGCCTGAAACTGCAGATAGTACCAGATCCTTTATAATATACGTGCTATGTTTTTTCCTATACATACATACCTATGATAAAGTTTAATTTATAAATCAGGTATGAGATTAACATCAATAACTAATAATAAAATAGAACAATTATAACAATGTATTCTAATAAAAGTTATGTAAATGTGGTCTCTAAGTGTCTTATTGTACTGTACTCACCTATTTTTAGACTGTGGCTGACCACAGGTAACTGAAACCTTGGAAAGTGAAATGGAGAAAAAGGAGGGCTACTATACTCAAACTCTGCCACAGTAATGAAAAAGTAGCCATAGGCAAATGAGTATGGCTGCTTTCTGACAAAGCTTCACTTACAATCACATACAGTATGTCAAATTTGGCCCGTGGGTCATAATTTGCCAGACCCTGCTCCAGCTAGATGATGGAAGGTGATTCCATTAACTCAGTAGTTCTCAACCTTGGCTGGACATTAAACTTACACGGGAAACATTAAAAACTTCATTGCTCAGTCCATACCATATCATACCACATGCCAATTAAATTATAATATCTAGGGGGTGTGACCCAGGCAACAGTATTGTCTAAAGCTCACTTGGTAATTTTAGTGTACAGCCAAAGTTGAGAGCCACTGCACAAACTGTTGGATATTAGTGAAAAAATGGGTTTACAAGCAAAAATTTTTAAAAAACTCAGTTTTGAACATATTTAGTCCTATTGGGTTTATGAGATATATCCAGCAGAAATTCTAAGCAGGTAAGAAGACAGATAAAAGATTGCAAGGGCTTGAACCTCTCCCAGACAAATCTGAGAGGCTTCAGCAGGTACACAGGTGTTATTCACTAAAGCTTTGACAGCTGGTGAAGACATGCTAGAGACCACACAATAGGCCATTCCCTGGGAATAATATTTAAAGTGTAAGCTGGGATCTTATGTAGTTGGTGCAATGGAAAGCTTAGACAGGTGTGCAGGAACTGATTGTGCTCATGCACGGGTAAATATTGCCAAGCATACCCATACCAAACATGTAATTCAGGCTTAAGCATAAATACTAACAGTGAAAATATGACCAGTTATAGCTATAGCTGACTTTTATTCATCCCAGTAAATACTACTGGAGAGGCCATGGAGAGAAATCAGCATCTGATCTGGCAGATGCCCAATCATCTGGCTCTATTCATTATTCTTCCCCGTGTGACTCTATTTCCTAAAACTGAAGACATTTTCAGAAGCCCTGCCAAGTACCCAACATGAAATTAAATACCAATCTCTCCAACAAAAATACACAAAATTTATAGTAATGAGAATATATCTTTTCAACAATGATAGGTTGCTGCATAGTTTACACTGGTGCAGTAGAAAGGTTTATGGTAATGCACAAACTGTAGAAGTCAAATTTTAAATTTTAAAATAGTATGCAGAATTTGTGGAAGGAGTTCCTAAACAAAGTTCCTAAAAAAAAATCTCAATTGACAACCAGGCTGACTTAGAAACATAAAAGATATGAAAGACAACACACTTACACTCATGGATTACAGGTCTAAGATGAATGATGATAAAATTCTAAAACTGAATTATTAGTAATTCCATTCTAAAGGACATATGGAAATTAAATGATTAAATTAATAACTGCATGATGATGCTCATATGTTTTTATTGTTGGAAAAAAACCATGCATTAAATCAAAACAAAGAATCTGAAAAATGGATTGCATTTTACTCTCACCGAGCCAACTTCATATAAGTAAACATTTCAAATAATTATCTTTTCTTACCTCATCATTTTCATTGCCACTTGAACTCTTCCTCATTGATTTATACTGAAAAATATTTAAAACACATAATTTATTTTCCCTTGAACATATAAATTCCCTACTAGTAAATTGTGTACAAGGTTCTTTCATATTTTGGTAGCTTTATTAAATGACCTGATAACAAATTTAAGTATATAACAAGTATAAACAGTCCTACTACTAAAACTAACAAATATAATGCTTTCCATGTGCAAGGCCTTGTTGTAAGTACTTTACACAGATCAAGTAACATTTCTTTCTTAATCAAGCTATTTCCCATTCATTAAGGTGTGTAATCTGAGGGTTGTCTTAGAGTTTTCCTTTTTCTTAATTTACTATATCTAATACGTCATCAAGTCAATTCTTTTTTTAATCTCTCTCAGACTTACTTCTTCAGAATTCTCACAACTACCACCCTTTTCCAGGCCCTCATTATCGTACACCTGGTCTATAATCTCACCATTCTAAGATGTCATCTATTATTAAGAAACCTACTGCTTTCGGGTTAAAAAAACACTACATTAAATGTATATATTGATTAATAATTGTAATAATGATGACAGCTAACACTTGTACTACTGCTTGCTATATGCCAGGCACTGATTTAAATGTCTTACATGTATTAATCCATTTAATCTTCTTAACAACCCTACTACATAAGAACTATGCTTATATGTGAAAAAATGCTTAGAGTCAAGAAAATACAGTATGACAACCACTGGAATTCTTACTTCTGACTCCTCTTCACTGCAAATGATCCTACATATCAGTGGCAGATTAACCTTCCGTTTGCAACTCATGACTGTCCTGTTGTAACACCTACTAACTTTTGGATTATGTCCAAACTTCTTTGTCTGGCATTCAAGGTTCTTTCTTTTTTAATTATTCTTATTTTTTTTTACATTTGTATATACTTATATTTGTGGTCAATTTTTTTTATTATACTTTAAGTTCTAGTGTACACGTGCACAATGTGCAGGTTTGTTACATATGTATACATGTGTCATGTTGGTGTGCTGCACCCATTAACTCGTCATTTACATTAGGTATGTCTCCTAACGGTATTCCTCCCGCTTCCCTCCACCCCATGACAGGCCCCAGTGTGTGATGTTCCCCACCCTGTGTCCAAGTGTTCTCATTGTTCAATTCCCACCTATGAGTGAGAACATGCAGTGTTTGGTTTTCTGTCCTTGTGATAGTTTGCTGAGAATGATGGTTTCCAGCTTCATCCATGTCCCTACAAAGGACATGAACTCATCCTTTTTTATGGCTGCATTGTATTCCATGGTGTATATGTGCCACATTTTCTTAATCCAGTCTGTCACTGATGGACATTTGGGTTGGTTCCAAGTGTTTGCTATTGTGAATAGTGCCAAAATAAACATATGTGTGCATGTGTCTTTATTTATTTATTTATTTATTTATTTTTTTTTTTTGAGACGGAGTCTCGCTCTGTCGCCCAGGCTGGAGTGCAGTGGCCGGATCTCAGCTCACTGCAAGCTCCGCCTCCCGGGTTCACGCCATTCTCCTGCCTCAGCCTCCCGAGTAGCTGGGACTACAGGCGCCCGCCACCTCGCCCGGCTAGTTTTTTTTTTGTATTTTTTAGTAGAGACGGGGTTTCACCGGGTTAGCCAGGATGGTCTCGATCTCCTGACCTCGTGATCCGCCCGTCTCGGCCTCCCAAAGTGCAAGGATTACAGGCTTGAGCCACCGCGCCCGGCCCGCATGTGTCTTTATAGTAGCATGATTTATAATCCTTTGGGTATATAACCAGTAATGGGATGGCTAGGTCAAATGGTATTTCCAGTTCTAAATCCTTGAGAAATCGCCACACTGTCTTCCACAATGGTTGAACTAGTTTACGGTCCCACCAACAGTGTAAAAGTGTTCCTATTTCTCCACATCCTCTCCAGCACCTGTTGTTTCCTGACTTTTTAATGATTGCCATTCTAACTGGTGGGAGATGGTATCTCACTGTGGTTTTGATGTGCATTTCTGATGGCCAGTGATGATGAGCATTTTTTCATGTGTCTGTTGGCTGCATAAATGTCTTCTTTCGAGAAGTGTCTGTTCCTATCTTTTGCCCACTTTTTGATGGGGTTGTTTGATTTTTTTTTCTTGTAAATTTGTTTAAGTTCTTTGTAGATTCTGGATATTAGCCCTTTGTCAGATGGGTAGATTGTTAAAATTTTCTCCCATTCTGTAGGTTGTCTGTTCACTCTGATGATAGTTTCTTTTGCTGTGCAGAAGCTCTTTAATTAGATCCCATTTGTCTATTTTGGCTTTTGTTGGCATTGCTTTCAGTGTTTTAGTCATGAAGTCCTTGCCCATGCCTATGTCCTGAATGGTATTGCCTAGGCTTTCTTCTAGGGTTTTTATGGTTTTAGGTCTAACATTTAAGTCTTTAATCCATCTTGAATTAATTTTTGTATAAGATGTAAGGAAGGGATCCAGTTTCAGCTTTCTACATATGGCTAGCCAGTTTTCCCAGCACCTTTTATTAAATAGAGACTCCTTTCCCCATATCTTGTTTTTGTCAGGTTTGTCAAAGATCAGATGGTTGTAGATGTGTGGTGTTATTTCTGAGGCCTCTGTTCTGTTCCATTGGTTCTATTTAATGGTCCCCTTTACATATGCAGCATTATCTTCCACAACCCTTGGAAAAATAGATAACCAACCTGATATCTTAACCACAAACTGGGGGGTGAGCTGTATTAGAGATAATAAATACAAGACGTATTGTTCCTCCACCGTCTCTCCTATGACAACTATCACAAATCTAGCAGCATGCTCTTTCCAGGTGATCTCACACACAACCTCAATATGCCTTCAACCCAGTGTGCCAGAGAGCCACTGAATGAAATTGGCATGTGTGAAAAAATCCTATTTATCAGGTAAGACAATCACTGAAGTCACTTATTTTTGGTTTTAATCTATATGTCAATGAAACAGTGATATTTGAGTGAATATGCTAATATTTATTAAGTGCTTACTCTGTGGCAAGTGTAATTCTAAGCACTTTTATTATTAAATAATTTAATAGTTACAACAATCATGTGAAGGAAAGTACAGGCACACCTCATCTTATTGAGTTTTGCTTTACTGCACTTCACAGATACAATATTTTTCTTTTTACAAATTGAATGTTTGTAGACACCCACTGGTGGCCATTGAGCAGATCAGATGCTGCTCGCTCAAATGCCTTACTCTACTTCCTTGGCAACCACATCCAACAAATCTGATACGGCTGGGATTGAGAAATTTGGTAAGTCACAATTGAAGAAGAGAAAAAACGCAAGAAAAAAATTCACTGCCTTCCAAAGAAATGACCAAACAAGAGAAGCAAGCAGACAAATCATAATAAGGTATATATCATGAAAATGAACTGTACATTGCACAAGCATTGCCTTCATATTTTACTTTTTTTGGCTGATGAACTTTGCAAGATACAAAGAGGTTGGATCAAGTTTAAATGACTGTGCTGTTCCTCTCACATCAAAGAATCAAGAGCTACTGAAAATGAAGACTGCTTTTGCCTCTCCCATCTGCCTGGCTAGCAGATAAGGGAAAGAATTTGAATGTTGGTGAAGGAAGAAGCAGGGTGGAATGACAGTAAAAGCTATAGTAAAACCAAGCTGATCCAAGGTGTCCTGCAAGCTATAAAATTCAGTTTAATCACAGTATCGATTTTTTTGTTCCAGTGATTTTATTGGGATATACAATTTTTTAAATGTGCAAATACAAAGTTTCAAAATGTGCAGAAAAGGTTTGTGGCAACCCTGTATCAAGCAAGCCTATTGGTGCCATTTTTCCAATAGCACGTACTCGCTTCATGTCTGTCAAATTCTGGGAATTCTAACAATATTTCAAACTTTTTCATTATTATCATATCTGTTATGGTGATCTGTGATAGTGATCTTTGACGTTTCTATTGCAATTTTTGAGAGATGACTCAAATGACGCCCATATAAGAAAACAAACTTAATCGATAAATGTTGTGTGTGTTCTGACTGCTCCACTAACAGGTTGTTCCCTATCTCCTATTCTCTGACACACAACAATATTGTAATTAAGCCAATTAATAATCCCACAATGGCCTCTGAGTGTTCAAGTGAAAAGAAATCGTATGTCTTTCACTTTAAATAAAAAGCTTGAAATGATTAAGCTTAGTGAGGAAGACAGGTAGAAAGCAGAGATAGGATGAAGCTAGGCCTCTTGCTCCAATTAACTAAGCTGTGCATGCAAATAAGTGTTGAAGAAAATTAAAAGTGCTACTCATTCCAGTGAACATACCAAAAATAAGAAAGCAAAACAGTCTTATTGCTAATATGGACAAAGTTTGAGTGGTCTGGATAGAACAGCAAACCAGCCACAACATCCCCTTAAGACAAAGCCCAGTCCAGAGCAAGGCCTTAACTCTCTTCAATCCTATGAAGTCAAGGTGAGGAAGCTGCAGAAGAAAAGTTGGAAGCTGTAGAGGTTGGTTCATTCATGAGATTGAAGGAGAGAAGCTGACTGCATAACATAAAAGTGTAAGCTGAAGTAGCAAGTGCTGATGTAGAAGGTGAAGCAAATTATACAGAAGATCTAGCTAGCTAAGACAACTGATAAAGGTGACTACACTAAACAACAAATTTTCTATGTAGACAAAACAGCCTTCTATTGGAAGAATATGACATCTAGGACTGTTGTAGATAGAAGTTAATGCCTGCTTCAAAGCTTCAAAGAACAGGCTGACTCTTGTTAGGGGCTAATGCAGCTGCTGACTCTAAATTGAAGCCAATGTTCATTTAACCATCCCCAAAATCCTAGGTCCCTTAATAATTATGCTAAATATTTTCTGCCTGTGCTTTATAAATAGAACAGCAAAGCCTGGATGACAGCACATCTGTTTACAGCATGCTTTACTGAACATGTTAAGCCTACTATCGAGCTCAGAAAAAAAGATTCCTTTCATAATGTTACTGCTCATATACAATGAGTCTAGTCAACCAACAGTTCTCATGAAGATGTTCAAAGAGATCAATGTTGTTTTCATGCATAACATCCATTCTGCAGTGCATGGATCAAGGAGTAATATCAACTTTCAAGTCTTACTATTTAAGTAATAACATAACATATAAAGCTATTGGGGTCATAGATAGTGATTCTTCTGATGGGCCTGGGCAAAGTAAATTGAAAACCTCTGCAAATGATTCATCATTCTAGATGCTATTAAGAACATTTGTGATTTATGGGAGGAGGTCAAAATATCAACATTAATGAGATTTTGGAAGAAATTCATTCTGATTGTCAATGCATGATTTTGAAGGGCTCAAGACATCAGTGGAGGAAATAACTGCAGATGTGGTAGAAACAGCAGGAGAACTAAAAAGTACAGCTTTTTTTTTTTTTTTTTTTTTTTTGAGACAGGGTTTCATTTTGTCACCCTGGCTGGAGTGCAGTGTCATAATCTTGGCTCACTGTGCAGCCTTGACCTCCTGGGCTCTAACGATCCTCCTGCCTCAGCCCTCCCCACCAAGTAGAGGGGACTACAAGCATGTGCCACCATGACCAGCTAATTTTTTTGTATTTTTTGTAGAGACGAGGTTTTGTCATTGGCCCAAGCTGGTCTCAAACTCCTGAGCTCAAGGGATCCACCTACCTCGGCCTCCCAAAGTTCTAGGATTACAGGCATGAGCTACCACGCCTGGCCTAGAAGTAGAGCTTAAAGATGTGAGTGAATTACTGCAATCTCATGATAAAACTTTAACAAATAAGGAGTTGCTTTTAATTGATGTGCAAGAAAGGTGGGAATTTTTAAGGTAGAATTTACTCCTGCTGAAGAAGCTGTGAACACTGTTGAAATGAAAACAAATGATTTACAATGTGACATACCCTTATTTGATAAACCAGTGGCAGGGTTTTAGAGGATTGACTCCAATTTTGAGAGAAGTTCTACCGTAAGTAAAATGCTATCTAACAGCATCACATGCTACAGAGAAATCTGTTGTGAAAGGAAAGTCCATTGATGTGGCAAACTAGAAATCGCCATAGCCACCCAACCTTCAGTAACCACCATTAACATCTACACAAGACCCTCCACCAGCAAAAAGATTATGACTCGCTGAAGGCTCAGATAATTGTGAGCAATTTTTAGCAATAAAGTATTTTTAATCAAGGTATATCATTTTTTAATACATAATACTATTATGCACTTAGCTGATTACAGAACAATGTAAACATAACTTTTATGCACTGGGAAACCCAAAAATATTCATGTAACGTGCTTTAGTGATATATATTCATGTGACTTGCTTTATTGAATAGATATTTGCTTTAATGGCGTTGTCTGGAGTCAAACCCACAATATCTCTTAAGTATGCCTGTATTGTTACACTCATTTGTAAAGTTTTTATAAACAAACTTAATTAAGGTTACATGACTTGACAAAGTCACATAGTTAATAGGTATCCAAGTAAGGACTGGAACCCAAGTGGTTTGATTCTAGAAGCCCAGGCACTGTGCCATAAAATCATCTCTTGATATCTGCAAGGGATTGGTTCCAGGAACTCTGCTCCCGCCTCACCCATGCCAAAATTCACAGATATTCAGGTCCCTTCCCTTATATAAAATGGTATAGTATTTGCATATAACCTACTCACATCCTCCTGTATAGTTTAAATCATCTCCAGATTACTTATAATACTGAATACAATGTAAATGCTATCTAAACAGTTGTCATACTATATTGTTTTTGATTTGTATTATTATTATTTTTTGCCTTTTTTCCCACATATTTTCAATCTTGGTTGGCTGAATGCATGAATGTGGAACCTGCAGATACAGAGGGCCAACTATACTCCCATTTCTAATTAATAGGAATTTGCCAGAGATAACAGGGCTAATGGGCATTCTCAGAAGAAGAAAAGCAAAAAGAACTAAGAAAGCATAGCCTGTGTAGAAAACAAAGAGCAGTTCAATGAAGCTAGTGAGGAAGTGAATTTTGGCAGGTAATGAAATATAGAGAAGGAAACAAGGAATGGTCCACAAAGATTTTAACAAGTCCAAACTTTATCTTATTGGTAATGGGAAGCCAATAAGAAATTTTTTGGATGATTTACAGTTTTACAGTTTTATTTAAAAGAGCATTTACAGATTTACAGTTTTATTTAAGGGCATTTTCTCACATTGTCTGATAATTATTTTTTATTGATACATAATTGTACATATTTATCAGGTACTTGTGATATTGTGATACATGCATACAATGTGTAATCATCAAATTAGGGTAATCACTTCAAAGATATTTATCATTTCTTTGTGCTGGGAATATTATCAATCTTTTCTTCTAGCTATTTTAAAATCTATAATAAGTTATTATTAACTACAGTCAAGCTATGGTGCTACTGAACACTAGAATAAAGAAATTTAAAGTCAGAGAATTATCCAAGAGCTGAGAAAGGAGGACCATTAATCAGTTATCACAACTGCCTAGGCAAGAAAGTATGAGGGTTCCAAAAAGGGCAAGGGCAATAGAGACAGACATGAATTGCAGAAAGGATGCATATATTAGGGCTGATAACCAACTAGGTGATGGAAATGAGAAAGAAAAAGAATCAAGAAAGACTGAGGAATAGAGCTTAGACAACTGGGTAGATACCATTAGGGGATGGGGTAGATACTTAACCTGAAATATATGTAGGGCATGCAAACAATCAGAAACACAGATTCAGGGAACAGAAAAAATGTTATAGGATGTAAATTTAGACACGGCAGAATATAAAAAACATCTAGAGTCATTAACACTCCAGAGAGCGCTTTTTAGAGTAATAAAATGAGGATCAGACCCTAAGAGCAAGCAGAAGAAAACTTACGCAAGGACATCAAAATGATAACAGGGAAGAAAAATGAGATAGAAACCAAGACAGGAGTATCAAGAAGGAAGATGTGGTCATCATTGTCAAATGCTACACTGGATTTTGCCATTAGTAGGTGCATGTTAAAATCTAGTGAGGGGCTATTTCAGTGGAGAAATGGAAGCGAAAGCCAGATTGCAGTGGGTTAAGGAATGATCAGAAACTGGAGAACTAGAAAGTTTGGCCCTGGCCATGGTCAGGAGTTCAAGACCAGCCTAGCCAACAAAGTGAAACCTTGTCTCTACTAAAAATACAAAAATCAGCCGGGTGTGGCGGAGGGCGCCCATAATCCCAGCTACTCGGGAGGCTGAGGCAGGAGAATCGCTTGAACCTGGCAGGCAGAGGTTGCAGTGAGCTGAGATCGCGCCACTGCACTCCAGCCTGGGCGACAGAGCGAGGCTCCGACTCAAAAGAAAAAAAAAAAAAAAAAAGAAAGTTTAGCCCTAAAAAAGAGCAAAGAGATAAGGCAACAGCTAAAAGGGCAGTCAGGGATAATGGTAGTGTCAGGGCTCAGAAAATACTACCCCAAGATATGGCACCTTCAAGGTCACTCTCTGACCTTCTCCAGGCCCTCCTTTCTTCAATCCCCCTTCCTCTCCCTAAGGCAGGTAATAGAAACTAGAATTCCCCATCTCACAAAGCAAGCCATACAATCTAGAAAGGTCCCTCTCAAACCTCCTCCCTTCTCCCTTTAAGATGCATGAGACAGGTTTCCTGTAGCACACTGAAGGAGAAGGAATGTCATAGAGAGACACAGGAAAGATTCTCAACAAACAGGCCCAGTTTGTTACCATTAGATCATACCCTTTTTTGTTCAATCATGTGTCTCCACAACTATTCATTTCTTTCATCAAACTTGGCATGAACATACAGTTTTCCCTGAGTCTTTGGGTCTTCGTTTCCCTGGGTCTTTGGGTCTTCATTTTTGTGTCACATAAAAGCTTGATTAAATTTTTATGCTTTTCTCTTGTTAATACATCTTTTGTTATGGGGTGTCAGCTATGATTCTTGCAATGGGTAGGGAAAAGATATTACTTTTTCTTCTCTATAATAGAGGTTTGAGCACATTTATAAGGTGAAAGGTAAAGAGGCAGGAAAGACATAGAAGAATAAGAGGATAATTGAAATGCAAAGAAATACAAGATGATATACTTAAGAATTTAGAAAATGGGAAATGTATTACTGTTACTCAACTACAATTCTAATTTAAAATACTCATTATACAAGAAAACTTAGAAAGATGCTAAGTTTGCAGTACTGCACATATTTAAATGTCTTGAAAACCCAAACCTAATATATATATAGATTTGAAAATACTCTCTAATTCCAAGTTTTTACTAATTCAACTCAGCTATCCCCAACTAGTATTGGTATGAATTCTGAATTACCAAAGTTTTATTACATCTAAATTCAAATGTTACAATAAAGGCCTAGTATAAAAACCAGAAAAATAGAAAGATCAGTCCATCTCAGAAGCTTTTATATACATATATATACACACATATTTTTTGAGGCTAGTCAAGTGAAGCAGCAGGAGTGTAAAATAAACAAGGAAATGTGTAATTGTGAGCAATTTGTTGTAAACACCACTGAATTCGGACTAGCCTCAGAAGCTTACATTAATTTCAAAAGAGAGACAATAACTTGTACACAAACTCTGACTCAGAATAAATCAGTTTATTTTACAATCCCAGTGGCTTTTTTATTCCCGTATAAAACTAACAATGATCATAGAAAATGTGTCAAAATATTTTCCAGGGGGTTAGCCTTTAAATAAAAATAGTGTACTGTATTTATGAAATCAATATGTATTTTATGAGTTATAATGTTTTATCACAATAGTAATGAGATACATTTGAAGACATATATGCCACTTAAATAAATCAAATAATATTTAAAACTAACTGGCTAGAGATACTCTAATACTTTTTAACTGTTTTGTCTAGAAATCAATTATTAAATGCATTTCGAAATTCACTTGTGGCCAGGCGCAGTGGCTCACACCTGTAATCTCAACACTTTGGGAGGCCAGGGCAGGCAGATCACAAGGTCAGGAGTTTGAGACCAGCCTAGACAATATGGTGAAACACCATCTCTACTAAAAATACAAAAATTAGCCAGCTACCCACAGCAGCCAGCAGTGCAGGGAGAGAAAGCCTGTACACTTGCGGGAGGGAGAGCACAGGGACTGGGGGACTTTACATTGAACTTAGTGGTGCCCTGCCACAGAGGGGAACAAAGCTGTGCTGCGCTCAACCAGCACCCAGGCATGGAGGGAGCATTTGGATCAGCCCTAGTCAGATGGGAATCGCTCATGCCAGCAACTGGAACTTAAGTTTCTCAGTAACCTCACCAATCACAGGCTAAAGTACTCTGGGGTTCTAGGTAAACTTGAAAGGCAGCCTAGGATTGCAATTTCTAGGCAACTCCTAGTGCTGTGCTAGGCTTAGAGCCAGTGTACTAGGGTGGCATGTGACTTAAGGAGACACCAGCAGGGGAAGCTAAGGGAGTGCTTGCACCACTTTTCTCCCAACCCCAGGCAGTGCACCTTGCATCAATGAGAAAGAGACCCCTTCCTTTCACCTGAGGACAGGACAGGGAAGACTGAGGAGGACTGTGTCTTACCTCTTGGATACCAGCTCAGCCACAATAGGATGGGGCACTGGCTAGAGTTGTGAGACCCCCATTCCAGGCCCTAGCTCCTAGATGACATTTCTAGACACACTCTGGGCCAAAAGGGAACCCACTGCCTTGAAGGGAAGGACCCAGTCCTGCCAGGAGTCATCACCAGCTGACGAAAGAGCCCTTGGGCCCTGAATAACCAGCAGCAATGCCCAGGTAGTATGCTGTGGGCCTTGGGAGAGACTCTGAGATGTGCTGGCTTCAAGTAAGACTTAGCACAAAACTAGCTGTAGTGGCTACATGGAGAGACTTCTGTTTGAAAAAAGCAGAGGGAAAAATAAAGGGAAACTTGGCACCTTAGGAACCCACTCATTCACAGTGAGGTAAGCAACAAGCAGTCTCTTGGAGTTCAGGAATCTAGGCCTCCACTCTTGGGCAGCATTTCTGGACCTGCCCTAAGCCAGAATTCAGGGTGAGTCCCAGGACTGGCAGCATTCACCACAAGCTGATTGAAGAGCCCTTTGGCTTTAATAGAACATGAGCAGTGGCCTAGCAGAAACCCCCATGGGCCAGTGGTGGTGGTGGCCACAGAAGGTGGTTCCTCTATCTGTGGAAAGGGGAAAGAAGAGTGGGAAGGACTTTGTATTGTGGTTTGAGTGCCATCTTAGCTGCAGTAGAATAAAACATCAATAATAACGTTAAATGTCAGTGAACTAAACTATTAAAATAAAAAGATATAGAATGGCTGACTAGATGAAAAAATAAGACACAATGACCTGCTACCTACAAGAAACACACTTGAGGCCAGGTGTGGTAGCTCATGCCTGTAATTCCAGCGCTTTGGGAGGTCGAGGGGGGTGGATCACTTGAGGTCTCAGTTAATTTAGAAAGCTTATTTTGCCAAGGTTGAGGATGGTGCCTGCGACACAGCCTCAGGCAGTCCTGAGGACATGTGGCCAAGGTGGTCAGAGCACAGCTTGGTTTTAGACATTTGAGGACGACACAAGACATCAATCAACATATGTAAGACAAACATTATTTCAGTCCAGAAAGGCAGGAAAACTGGAAGCGGGGAGGGGGCTTCCAGGTCATAGGTAGATAAGATACAAATGGCTGCATTCTCTTAAGTTTCTGATTAGCCTCTCCATAGGAGGCAATCAGATAGGCATTTATCTCAGTGAGCACAGTGGTGACTTTGAATAGAATTGGAGGCAGGTTTCCCCTAAGCAGTTCCCAGCTTGACCTTTCCCTTTAGCTTAGTGATGTTGGAGTGAGGCCGAGGGGGTGGATCACTTGAAGTCAGGAGTTTCAAGACCAGCCTGGCCAACATAGTGAAACTCCATCTCTACTAAAAATACAAAAAATAAAAAAACTAGCTGGGCATGTGCTACTCAGGAGGCTGAGGCAGGAAAATTGCTTGAACCCAAGAGGCAGAGTGTTACGGAAAGTCAGGGACCCTGAACGGAGGGACCAGCTGAAGCCATGGCAGAAGAACATAAATTGTGAAGATTTCATGGACATTTATTAGTTCCCCAATACTTTTATAATTTCTTACGCCTGTCTTTACTGCAATCTCTGAACATATATTGTGAAGATTTCATGGACACTTATCATTTCCCCAATCAATACCCTTGTGATTTCCTATGCCTGTCTTTACTTTAATGTCTTAATCCTGTCATCTTCGTAAACTGAGGAGGATGTACGTCACCTCAGGACCCTGTGATGAATGTGTTAACTGCACAAATTGTTTGTAGAGCATGTGTATTTGAACAACATGAAATCTGGGCATCTTAAGAACAGGATAACAGTGATTTTCAGGGAACAAGGGAGATAATTTTAAAGTCTGACTGTCTGTGGGCCGGGTGGAACAGAGCCATATTTCTCTTATTACCGAAAATGGGTAAGATAAATATCGCTGAATTCTTTCCCCAGTAAGGAATATTAATAACTAATAGCCCTGGGAAAAGAATGCATTCCCAGGGTGAGGCCTCTAAAATGGCCGCCCTGGGAGTGTCTGCGTTTATGCAGATGTAAATAGGGATGAAACATGCCCTAATCTCCTGCAGCGCCCCCAGGCTTGCTAGGATTAGGAAATTCCAGCCTGGCAAATTACAGTCAGACCGGTTCTCTGCTCTTGAACCTTGTTTATCAACAACAATGTGTGCACAGCTGGACACGGAAGTTCGTTAGTGATTGTAGTTTCGCCCTGACCTTGTGATCTTGCCCTGACCTGCCTTGTGATCTTTTGTTGCCCTTAAAGCATGTGATCTCTGTGACGCATACCGTATTCATGCACTCCCTCCCCTTTGAAAATTGCTAATAAAAACTTGCTGGTTTTACGGCTCAGGGAGCATCACGGAACCTGCCGACATGTGATGTCTCCCCCAGACACCCAGCTTTAAAATTTATCTCTTTTGTACTCTTTCCCTTTATTTCTCAGACCAGCTGCCACTTAGGAAAATAGAAAAGAACACATGTTGAATATCGGGGGTGGGGTTTCCCCAACAGCAGAGGCTGCAGTGAGCCGAGATCATGCCATTGCACTCCAGCCTGGGTGACAGAAGAAGACTCCACCTAAAAAAAAAAAAAAAAAAAAAAAAAAAAAAAAAAGGAAAGAAAAAAGAAAAAAAAGAATGGAGAAAGATATTCCATGCCAATGGAAACCAAAAAAGAGCAGGTGTAGCTATACTTATAAAAGACAAAATAGATTTCAAGAATAAAATTAACAAGAGACAAAGAAGGTCATTATCTAATGAAAAAGGGGTAAACTTAGAGGATATAGTGATTGTAAATATATATGCACCCAATACTGGAGCACTCAGATATATAAAGCAAATATTATTGTAGCTCAAGAGAGACATAGATCTCAATACAATAATAGCTGGAGACTTCAACACCCCACTTTCAGCATTGGACAGATGTCCCAGACAGAAAATCATCAAAGAACAATTGGACTTAATCTGCACTATAGACCAAATGGACCTAACAGATATTTACTGAACATTTCATCCAGTGGCTACAGAATATATGTTCTTCTCCTCAGCACATGGGTCATTCTCAAGGATAGACCATACATTGTCACAAAATAAGTCTTAAAACATTCAAACAACAAAGAAGTTGCTGAGATAACATCAAGCAACTTCTCTGACCACAATGAAATAAAACTAGAAATCAATAACAAGAAGAATTTTGAAAACTATACAAACAAATGGAAATTAAACAATATGCTCCTGAATGACCAGTGGGTCAATGAAGAAATTAAGAAGGAAATTGAAAAATTTATTGAAACAAATGATAATACAAATACAACAGAGCAAAACCAATGGGATACAGCAAAACCAATATTAAGAGGAAAACTTCCAGCTATAAGTGCTACATCAAAAAAGAAGAAAAATCTCAAACAAATAACAATTATTCATCTTAAAGAACCAGAAAAGGAAGAGCAGACCAAACCCAAAATTAGTAGAAGAAAAGAAACAGCCCAGGTGTCATGGCTCACATGTGTAATCCCAACACTTTGGGAGAGTGAGGTGGGCAGAATGCTTGAGCCAAGGAGCTCAAGACCAGCCTGGGTAACATGGCAAAACCCCATCTCTACAAAAAGTACAAAAATTAGCTGGGTGTGGTGGTGCCTGTAGTCCCAGCTACTTGGGAGGCTAAAAGGTGAAAGAATGACTTGACCCTGGGAGGTCAAGGCTGCAGTGAGCCATGACACCACTGCACCTCAGCCTGGGAGAAAGAGTGAGACTCTGGTATAAACAAACAAGCAAACAAAAACAAAAGAAATAATAAAGATCAGAGCAGAAATAAATAAATTTGAAATGAAGAAAACAAAATACGAAAGATCAATGAAACAAAAATATGGTTTATTGAGAACATAAACAAAATTGACAAACCTTTAGTCAGATTAAGAAAAAAAGAGGAGAAGACCCAAATAAAATCAGAGGTGAAAAAGGAGACATTACAACTGATACCACAGAAATTCGAAGGGTCACTACTGGCTACTATGAACAGCTATGTGCCAATAAATTGGAAAATCTAGAGGAAAATCTAGAGGAGATGGACAAATTCTTAGACACGTAAAATCTACCAAAATTAGATCATGAAGAAATCTAAAATGTGAACAGGTCAATAACAAGCGATGAGATTAAATCTGTAATAAATAGTCTCCCAGTAAAGAAACGCCTGGGACCTGATGGCTTCACTGCTGAATTCCACCAAAAACTTAAAACCTAATACCAATCCTACTCAAAGTATTCAAAAAATTGAAGAGGAGGGAATACTGGCAAACTGATTCTACAAGGCCACTATTAGCCTAATACCAGACAAAGATACATGCAAAATAGAAAACTACAGGCCAAAATCTCTGAAAAATATGGATGCAAAAATCTTCAACAAAATACTAGCAAACTGAATTCAACAATATATTAAAAAGGTCATTCATCATGACCAAGTAGGATTTATTCCAGGGATGCAAGCACGGTTCAACATACGCAAATCAATTGTTGTGATACATCATATCAACAGAATAAAGGACAAAAATCATATGACCATTCCAATCGATGCTGGACAAGAATCTGCTAAAATCCAACATTCCTTCATGATAAAACCCCTTTGATATGGTTTGCTTGTGTCCCCACCCAAATATCATCTTGAATCGTAACTCACCCAATTCACAAGTGTCATGGGAGATACCAGTGGGAGGTAATTGAATCATGGGGGTGGGTTTTTCCAGTGTTGTTCTCATGATAGTGAATAAGTCTCTCGAGACCTGATGACTTTAAAAAGGGGAGTTTCCCTGCACAAGCTCTCTTCTTTTGTCTGCCACCACGTAAGACGTGCCTTTCACTTTCCACCATGATTGTGAGGCCTCCTCATCCATGTGGAACTGTCAGTCCAATAAACCTCTTTCTTTTGTAAATTGACCAGTCTTGGGTATGTCTTTATCAGCAGCATAAAAATAGACTAATACACTCTCAAAAAATTGGGGTATAGAGGAAATATATCTCAACATAATAAAAGCCAAAACTCATAGCCTTTCCCCTAAGATCTAAAAGATGACAGGGATGTGCATTGTCACCACTGTTATTCAACACAATACTGGAAGTCCCACCTAGAGCAATCAGACAAGAGAAAGAAATAAAGGGCATCCAAATTGGAAAAGAATAAGTTAAATTATCCTTGTCTGTAGATGATATAATCTTGTATTTGGAAAAACCTAAACTCCACCAAAAAAAAAAAAAAAAAAAAAAAAAAAAAAAAAAAATAGAACTGATAAATTCTGTAAAGTTGTAGGATACAAAATCAACATACAAAAGTCAGTAGCATTTCTATATGCCAACAATGAACAATCTAAAAAAGAAATTTAAAAAATAATCCCATTTACAATACTCACAAACAAAATTAAATACCTAGGAATTAACCAAAGAAGTAAAAGATCTCTACAACGAAAACTATAAAACACTGCTGGAAGAAATTGAAGAGGACATGCAAATATGGAAAGATATTCCACATTCATGGATTGGAAGAAACAATATTGTTAAAATGTCCATACTACTCGGAGCAATCTATAGATTCAATGCAATCCCTATCAAAATACCAATGACATTCATCACAGAAATAGAAAAATCAAGTCTAAAATTTAGAAGACACCACAAAAGACCAAGAATGGCCAAAGCTATTCTGGGAATAAGAAACAAAACTAGAGGAATCACATTACATGACTTCGAATTATACTACAGACCTATGGTAACCAAAACATCATGGCACTGGCATAAAAACAGATACACAGACCAATGGAACAGAACAGTGAACCCAGAAACAACTCCACACACCTACAGTGAACTCATTTTCGACAAAGGTGCCAAGAACATACATGGGGGAAAAGACGGTCTCTTCAGTAAATGATGCTAGGAAAACTGGATATCCATATGTTGAAGAATGAAACTAGGCCCTTATCTCTTGCTGTATACAAAAATCAAATCAAAATGGATTAAGGACTTAAATTTAAGACTTCAATCTATAAAACTACTGTAAGAAAACATTGGGGGAAATCTCCAGGATACAGGTCTGGGCAAAAATTTCCTGAGCTACCCCATAAGCGCAGGCAACCAAAGCAAACATGGAGAAATGGGATCATATCAAGTTAAAAAGCTTCTGCACGGCAAAGGAAACAAGAAAGTGAAGAGACAACCCACAGAATAGGAGGGAATATCTGCAAACTACCCATATGACAAGGAATTAATAACCAGAATTTAAGGAGGTCAAGTGACTCTTTAGGAAAATATCTAATAATTAGATTAAAACATGGGCAAAAGATGTGAATAGACATTTCTGAAAAGAAGACATACAGATGGCAAACTGGCATACGAAAAGGTGCTCAACATCACTGATCATGAGAGAAATGCAAATCAAAACTACAATGATATATCATCTTACCCTAGTTAAAGTGACTTATATCCAAAAGACAGGCAATAACATGCTGGTGAGAATGTGGAGAAAAGGGAACCCTCGTACACTGTTGGTGGGAACGTAAACTAGTACGATCAATATGGAGAACAGTTTGGAGGCTCCTCAGAAAACTAAAAATACAACTACCAAACAATCCAGCAATCCTACTGCTGGGTATATACCCCAAAGAAAGGAGATCAGTATATCAAAGAGATATCTGCACTTCCATATTTATTGCAAAACTATTTACAATAGCCAAGATTTGGAAGCAACTTAAGTGTCCATCAATAGAAGAACGGATAAAGAAAATGTGGTACACATACACAAAGGAGTACTAAGAGTCTGTCATTTGCAACATGGATTGAAATGTAGGTCATTATGGTAAGTGAAATAAGCCAGGCACAGAAAGACAAACACCACATGTTCTCACTTATTCGTAGGATGTAAAAATCAAAACAATTGAACTCATAAAGATAGAGAGCAGAAGGATGGTTACCACAGGCTAGGGAAGGGTAGTGGGGGAGTAGAGGGTAGCTGAAGATGGATAATGGGCACAAAACATAGAATAAATAAGACCTAGTATTTGATAGCGCAATGGAGTGACAATAGTCAATAATAATTTAATCGTACATCTCAAAATAACTAAAAGAGTATAATTTGATCATAACACAAATGATAAATATTTGAAGGAATAGATACCCCATTCTCCATGATGTGATTATTACACATTGTATGCCTTTCAAAATATCTCATGTATCCCACAAATATATATACCTAATATGAACCCACAAAAATTTAAAATTTAAAAAGTTGTTTAATAAAATACTTCCTGGCATAATGAATTTCACTGAAATACAGTGATTTTATTTTGGCTATAAGAACACTAAATTTTATATACTAGAAAAATAATCTACACAACAGTGGCCTGGGAATCTAAAAGAGTCAATGTAACTTTCCTACCATGATTTATTTACTAACTTAACCTGACCCAATTCATCTTCTTGCTCACATAATCTAGCCAATATGTTGAAACAGTTTTACCTAGTTTCAGGGACTTACCTGAAAAAAATACTATCCAAAATTAGCCTTCAAAACTGAGAAGAAAGGGGAGTTGGATTTCTTACATACACACACGCACACACACACACACATTTACTTTCAATAAATACACTGAATAACCATGACAAATAATTTACCATGGGACAGAAACAAAGAAACCCTGTGCCCCAGTCATTTATATGCATTAAGATAAAGTTGCACAAAAGTTCTGTACATTTCATAACACAGCAAACCTAAAAGAGCCACCCTTGAACAAGCTCAGTGATAACCTGATATAAACCTCGAGTGTAGTGTATTTTACTGTTTAATGAACTATAAATCCTGATTAGCTTTTAATAATACAACCTACCAATAGCCCTTTCAATTATCGGGAGATAGGTGATTACGAGAAATTTCATTTTTGGAAGAAAGTCACCTCATAGAAGCTGCTGATGTTTTAGTCATGAAAATACTGACAATTCTGAATAACAGTGTTGATTTAATTTAGGAAACTGTATGTCAATTTATATTTTCTTGACATCTTAGGAAAAAAACTAGTGACATACTCATTTTACTATGTCCTAATACTGACATCTTCTGACAGTTTAGGAGAATTACACATCTCCTTAAAACATTTCCCAGTGACTGAAGCTTATCTTTTCCACCTACCTCATTAAGGAAAAAATTAACATTTGTTGAATGATGATTATGTAATGTGCACTTCAAATATTATATCATTTGATCTCGTTTAATAACTTTATAAGATAACTAATATTATAGAAGATGTTTATTTTATAAAAAATAAAATACCAATGAATGATACTATTAAACCAAAGAATTGTTTTTAAAATGCTCACTGTGGCCTCTATTAAGACATCTTGAGAAGTCCACTTAAGTTACTGTAAAATCTTTTTTTAATCACTAAAAGTAGGCCAAAAATGGCAGTAATCTCAGCACTCTGGTGGGCCTAGGTGGGAGGATCTCTTGAAGCCAGGAATTTGAGACCAGCCTGGGCAACATAATAAGACCTCATCTCTACAAGAAATTTTAAAGTTTGCAGGGCACTGGGGGACATGCCTGTAGTTCTAGCTATTGGGGAGGCTGAAGCAAGAGGATCACGTGAGCCCAGAGGATGGCCTGAGCCCAGGCATTTGAGGCTGTTGTATGCTATGATCATGCCATTGTACTGCAGTCTGGGCAACAGAGAGAGACTCTGTCTCTAAAAGAAAAACAAAAAAATTAAAAACCAGTAAGGTTTGTTTGAAAGTGTTTGCTCATTTGATATTGGGCTATACACAGTAGATAAAAAGGCAGCCTAGCATAGGCTTTGGGTTCAAATCTCAACTCTGCCACTTATTACTAAGTGACCTGAAGAATACTACTTTGCATCTCTGTGCCTTAATTTCATCATCTGTAAAACAGAAATAATCATAACTGTACTTAACTCATAGGGTTGTTATGAAGATTAAACGAGTTGATCTTTGTGAAGTCTTAGGACAGTGCCTGGCACTTAGTGCTATGTAAGTTTTTTGACAAATACTCAGAATTGGTATTGTTATTATGATAAAGGAGAACTGGTTTTGTTATACTACGATATTGGTAATATACTAAGAATTTGTACTGGTATACTACAATAAAGGAGATCAAATAAATATCAAATTTCTTTTATTATTTTGAAATACTACTAAAATTTCCCCCATATCATCAGTCACTCACTAAGTTTTATCTACAAGCAAATTTTATTCAGTGCCTTTGTTCAAGGTCCAATGAACTAAAAAGGGAAACTTTAATGATGGAATATAAACACAATTACAGATGTATAAAGGGTTGGGATAAATAAACTTTCACTATTATTGACCAGGGTTCTACTTAGAATGTCCTTCCCTTTTTCCTCATGTCTTTTGTTTCTAAGTTATCTCTCACATTGACCAGGAAATGTAAGACTCATAAAAGGACTCAGTATTTATTTGTTGAAGGCTTAAATTGATCACAGATCCACTAAGACATATAACAGTTTTGTTTTAGTCATATGATACTATTTCCAAATGTATGTTACACACCCATATATAGAAACAAACAAATGTGCATGTAGATCTATTTCTACCAGAGAAAAACAGAGAATATAATCCGATTTATTAGTGATATAAACTTGAACTTACCTACAATGTAGACTAGTACTATGTTTTTAGATAAAATTACTATTATCATCTAATAATAATTAGGCTTTGAAAAATATAAAACATGTACAAAAACAACAAAATTTGCTATCCATGGAGCAGAAGCTTGTTTGTACTATTCATTTGAGTCAAATTCCAGAAATGAGTTCTGGCTAGTATTGAAAATTATTCCGAATTCTAATGATTGGCTTCTACAAATACAACAGACCCCAACCACAAATAGACAATAATACAATATTTACAAAGGTATACACAGTAAAATTTCACTAAAACCCTGCTAACTAGAAATTTGGGATAATTTGGATGATCTGAGCTTTTCCTTTAGCTAAGATAAAAGACCCTCCAGCAATCTACTAAGGTAACAAGAAGAAAAAAATGGAAAAACCTGCCCTCAAGCATTTTTAGAACTACATAAACAGCACTTATTTACATAGGAACAGTTAAATGCTAATTGTAAATATGTGTCAAATATTTATTGAAACAAATCCAATGAAAGACTTTTCCTGGACAATTTTTTAAAAACATACTACATATTGCTACAACTAGCAGTGTAGCAAACATTCGTCTATCTTGTAAAGTATTTGGTAAATCATAATTTATATTTATCTACTCAATTATTCTCAATTACTGAAATCTTATGAATATAATTAGATCGTATTACCCCATATATGTGAGAAATCAAAATAACACATTTACTACATTAAACTATAGAGTTACAGTCTACCTTATTAACTCAAAACAAAACTGACAAAATAAAAACTAATAATTACAAAGTAAATTTCAAAACTTAATATAGAGTACCTTAAAATATTCTTTTCTAATCTGTTTGCTCCTCCTCCTTTCTTCACTCTGCCAGATTATAGGGTGAGATTCTGGCCACGGTTGTTCATCTATTTGATCCTTCTGATTTTCTAAGGGCTGTAATGAGACAATTTCTTTTAACTAAATAAAAAAGAACAAAATTATAGATATAATAGTAACTTAATTTCTTCTTACCTGCCATGTGAGGGGTGATAATGGTGAATTAACTTCATCTGCTGAGACACTAAAAAATTAAAGATGCCTTAATATGTTAAAATATTTAGAATAAATCGTTAAATATATATTATGAACCTTATTATGTTATCTTCTAAAAAAAATTGTAAAGAATTTACCCATGTCTACACTTTGGCCTAACAACATAAAACTTAAAGTTGACAGAAACTTATTTAAGTTTCTAATACCTGTTGCTCTACAGGAAACATCAAAATGGGTTTATTCTATGTAGGCCCTATGCATAGGTCTACTCTAAGGAATTCTCAGAAGCTAAAATAAGTGAAATATCTAAAGATATACTGTCAAAGGACAGACAAGATATTTATTATATCAAAATAACTAACAAAAACTAAAAAAAAATACTAATAATTTCTTTGGTCTAAAAAAGAGCTCAAGCGAGTAGTTGTTTTTACCTACTGAATTACTGATTATGGACTCAACCTGTTCATTCTAACAAAACAGAGGCTACGAAGGAAATTATTTTCATCTAATTTTTTGTTGTTGAGATAAGGTAGACTATGCATGCTGTTATTAGATGGCAATTTTGAACAAAGAGTTCCTTTGGAAAAAATATATAAACAAAATGTCCACTGAAGCTGCTATACCTTAACACTATTCTGGAACTTCTGTATAGTGCAATAATGAAAAAAAAAAAACCCACAAAAATTGGATATAAAGAATCCAATTTTTTAAAATTTATAGAACACATGATTATCCAAGAGAAAAAGACAAAAAATCCATTATTACAAGAGGTAAGGTTACCAGTTAAAGAAAAACATACAAAAGTTAATAGTTTTCCTACATATCAACTATAATGAGTTAAAAGATATATTAGAAAAAACACTATTCATAAAAGGAAAGAAAAGCATAAAATACCTAGGAAGAAATTTAACTATACTTGTACAAGTACCTATATGAAAAAACTACAAATGTCTAGTAAGAGACTTGAATAACCAAAAGGTTCTTGGGTAGATAAGTATTACAGGTATAACTTATCTTTCAACTTAATTAATAACTGAAATGAACTGTAATAATAATTTTTTTTAACTCGAGAAATATTTTTTCATTTGCTTTAAAAATTTGACAAAGAAGTTCCAAAGTTAATTTGGAAGAATGGATGATCAGGAAGAGAAAAGTTATATAATAAAGGGGACTTCTCAACCCTCCCTTTCTACTAGCTCCAGAATCTACAGATTTTTCAATGGAAGAGGAGTATAGGACCACACGTATAATAACTTCTGAAAAAAAAGACATTTAAGATCATTGTGAAAGTAATGGCTTATATAACAAGTAGTAGAGAGACAACTGATTGATCACTTGTAAAATATACACAGAAAGAAAGAATAAAAAAGGGGGAGGAGACATGGTGAGAAAAAGGCGGGGGAGGGAGGAAGAAAACTAGATTCCTTACCTCATACCAAATATCAAAATGAAAAATTAAAAGATTTAAATATAAAGAAGAAATCACAAAGTATCACAAAAAAAATACAGGCAGTAATTTTTTAAATATTGGAATAGAGAGAGCCTATGGGAGAAACAATCAAAATTAAATACTAACAAATTTGAACACATAAAATGTAAAAACTCGACTTTGCTCATGGCCAAGATAGACTAACAGTGACCAGATATATATTCTTACTGAAAAAAACTAAAAGAATGGCCAAAATATTTAAAACTATGCCTTCCATGACATTGAATATTAGGCAAAAAAATGACATTATCCTTTAGAGATGAGTAAGAAGGCGAATCCCGTAACTGAGCCAAGTTGGTGCATGGAAAGAGTTTCCAGCCCACATCCCAGGAGAAAAAAACTAAGGCAGAGTCTAGCAGACCCAGAATTCAGGAGACAGAGCTGGAGCCAGGGAGAAAAGGGCAGAGTGAGTTCATAGCACACAGTAACAACGAAAAGGGCAATGCACAGAGAAAGGAAAGAGATCTACAATCCTTCAAATTTTCATCTGAGTGTACTGATCATTGAACATGTATGTGAGGAAATTACCCTAGGCAAAAGGATGAAATTACCCCCAAAGATTAGAGGGAATAATTCCCAGATTCTCAAGAGGATCAGGAGTGGTACCAGTTCCAACCAGCTAGATTGGAAAACCTCATAATTCACAGGACATCCAGTAGAGAAAGGTGTTGCCTCATTAAGGGGACAAATTTATTCCTAGACTAAATGCTGCACTGGTCCCACATAAATAAATTATAAAACCCAGTTCCAAAATATCAAATTATTTCCAAGTAATTTAACCATATCCCAGAACAGAAGTCAAAAATATGTATAATAATACTACAAAATCCACATTCAAGAATGTAAAGTATACAATGTCTGTCATTCAATCAAAAATTCAACCAAGCAATGTTCAGGAAGCTAAAGGAAAAGACTGAACGTGGTAAGTACAGACATAAGCAAACTTCTAGAAATAAAAAGTGCAACATCTAAAATTAAAACAAACTGGATGGAATTAACTGCAGATTAGACATTTCACAAGAAATGACTAGCAAACACAAAGACAAAGCAGAAGGACTTGCCAAAACCCAACACAGACAGAAAAATATTAAAGAATGAATAGAACATTAATGTTCCGTGGCAAACGTCAAGTGGCCTAATTGGTGTTCCATAATAGAAGAGGTCGAATGATAGAAAACATATTTGAAGAAATAAGGGCCCCAAAATTTCAAATTTCATGAAAATAAACCCACAAATTCAAGAAGCTCAATGAACTCCAAACAAAAGTAACATGAAGAAAACTACACCAAGATACATCACCATCAAATTACTTAAAATGAGTGATAAAAAATGTTACAGACACCCAGAGGAAAAAACGGACACATTAGGCAAAGTAAAACAAAGATAAGAAGATTCTCATAGAAAACAATACAATCCAGAGGATGATGGAGAAACCTCTTCAAGGTACTCAAAGAAAACTAAAATGTCAAACTAGAATTGTGTATGAGACAAAATATCTTTCAAAAATGAAGGTAAGCTAGGCATGGTAGCTCATGCCTGTAATCCCAACACATTGGGAGGCCAAGGAAGGAGGATTTCTTGAGACCAAGAGTTCAAAACCAGCCTGGGCAACATAGTGAGATCCTGTCTCTACAAAAAATAATGTTTTTTAAGTTGGCTGGGTGGGATGACACATGCCTGTGATCCCAGCTACTTGGGAGGCTGAGAGGTGGGAGGATCACTTGAGCGCAGGAAGTCGAAGCTGCAGTGAGCTGTGATGGCACCACTGCACTCCAGCCTGGGTGACAGAGCAAGATTCTGTTTCTTTAAAAAAGAAAAAAAAATTAAAAAATTAAAAAAATACTTTTTCAGACACACAAAAGCTAAAAGCATTCAATCAGCAGACCAATAGCAAAATTATGTTAAAATCTCTCTTTTAGGCAGAAAGAAAATGATGCACACGTAAATACGATTCTACACAAAAAATAAAGGGCACTGGAGATAGTAACTAAGGGATTGAACACATAAAAGACATTATTCTGATTATCTAAATGTCCTTAAGAAATAATTGTTTAAAGCATAAATAACAATGTGTTATAGTATACATAACAGATATATAAAAAGTAAAATGTATGACAACACACCAAGGCTAAAAAGGAAGAAATATAAATACACTATTGTAAGGTTCTCACATGATACATGAAATGGTATAATAGCTGTTGAAGACAGACTGTGATAAGCTAAATATCATACTCTAACCCCTAAAACAACCACTAACATAACAAAAAGTTACAGCAAATAAGCCCACAAAGGAAATAAACAAAAATTTTAAAATATAATCCAAAAGACAACAGAGAAGGAGGAAAAATGAATAAAAAGGATAGAACAGAAGGGAAATATACAGCAAACCTCAAAATATCATTAATTACAAAAATATAAATGATTTTTAACACTGCAATTAAAAAGTAGATTGTCAGATTCAATAAAAAGCAGGAAGATACTACCATATGCTAACTACAAGAAATGTACTTTCTCTACAAAGACACAAATCAGTTAAAAATAAAAGGATGGAGAAACATGCATCATGCTAATACTAAACAAAAGAGAGCTGTACTGACAATATTAATATCAGAAAAGTAGACTTCAGAGCAGAGAATATTATCAAGAATATAAAGAAAAGTCATTTCAGAATGGCAGTAAAAATTCACCAAGAGGACAATACAATCCTAAACATTTACATATCTAATAATAGAGCTTCAGAATGTATAAAGGAAAAATTATAGAACTACAAGGAGAAAGATAAATCTGCAATTAGTGTTGGAGATTTCAATAACCTTCTCTTACTAACTGATAGACCAAGAAAACAGAAAATAGGTAAGGTATGGAAGATTTAAACAATACTATCAACCAACTTAACATAGTTGAAATTATACAAGACTCTAACCAATAACCACAGAATACATTTTTTTCCAAGTTCCTACAGAACTTTTGCCATGATAGACCATATTCTGGAAAAACTCAATATTATTTCAACAATAGAGAGTACTTCTGACTACAAGAGACGCAAACAAATTACAAAAGCAGCAATATAGATAGGCAATAAATACTTGAAATAATACTCAACATCACTAATTTAATCACTGAAATGAAAAATAAAACATTCTGATATAATTTGTTCTTTTTAGATTGGCAAAGATTAAATAGATTGATAATGTATAATGTTAACAAGTATGGAAGTAAAGCTATCCATGTGTTACTTGTGGGAATGCAAACATAAAGCTTCTGGAGACAATATATCAAAAGCTTTAAATGTACATTTATGTTTTAATCCATCAATAGCATACCTTTAAGCATTTAAGTTAAGAAAATAATACAAGTGGGCCAGGCATGGTGGCTCACACCTGTAATCCCAGCATTTTGGGAGGTTGAGGTAGGTCAATCACTTGAGGTCAGGAGTTCGAGACCAGCCTGGCCAACATGGTGAAACCTCATCTCTGCGCCGCACTCCAGCCTGGGTGACAGAGTGAGACTCTGTCAAAAAAAAAAAAAAAAAAAGAGAGAGAGAGAGATGAAAGGAAGCGAAGGGAAGGGGAGGGGAGGGGAGGGAAGAAGGGAAAAGAATGCAAGTGTACAGAATATATAAAGTTCATCAAAATGTATATTTAGATTTAGTAGGTATATAAAACTATCACTATATTAAATGAAAAATGCATATTACTAAACAGTATACTCAGTATGATCTCATTTTTGTTAACAGAAAGTATGTGAGATATTTCTAAAGGCGGGGAAGGGATGGGGTGTGCTCACCCATGCACTGCTGAAAAAAAGTCACAGAATTTAAATTATTATTTTCCCATAATTTAATGTGTTTTGATGGGTGCAGCAAACCATCATAGCACATGATGTATACCTAGTAACAAACCGGCAGATTCTGCACATGTATCCCAGAACTTAAAGTATAATTTTAAAAAAAGAAAAAAAAAGTTAAGGTCATGTAATACTTCTTAATATTAGAAAAAGAATACCCACAAAGTTATTTCCCTTTTGAATAAAAAAGCAGGTGAGAATTGAGAAAGGAAGGACTGAGATACAAAAGAAAGGAAAAATAAAAAGTCTGTAATAGTAATCACTATAGTTTAACAATTAATGACATATGTGACACTTTCTGTGTGCTAATCACTGTCATAAGCAATTTAAAACATTAACCCGTTTCATCCTTACAGTAACCATGAGGTAGACACTGTTATTATTCGTGTTTTACAGAAGGGGTAAATGTGGCTCAGAGTAAGCTAAATAACTTCCCCAAGAGACAGATCCAGGATCCAAACGCAGACAGCATGGTTCTATTAGCCTGAACTCTTAACCACTACAATAATCTACCCCTCTATAGGAAGAAAGGTAAGTAGAAAGAAATAATCGGAGAGCTAACATTTACTAAGCACGTAGGTGCCAGGCACTAGGGCTGATTTTAAAACTTACCCAAAGCCTCACAGCTAGTAAGTACTAAAGGTGGGACTCTGACCCGAATCTGCCTGACTTCAAGACCTAAGCTCTTTCAACTGTACCCTGATACTTTGCCAACCAATTTCTCAATAGTTTATCACAACTTTCTTGTATGTTTGCAATGTCCCAGGGCTCATGCTGATTGCTAGAAGTGGCTGGAAATCTTTGGAAAGTAGACCACTGAGATCACTTCCAGTACAAAGCTGTCCAGGCATTTCAGGGAGACTGATCATTCATACCCAAAACCTAAGTACCCAGAATTTTTCCAGTTTTCTCTTACAAATCTACATGCTACCTAATGTCACCAACAGGTAATCCATTCCTATTAATTGTGGATTTGTATATTCAAAAGCCGTATTTCAAAATATGAACACACCCCAAACCGCAATATATTAAAACATTGATCATGCCGGGCATGGTGGCTCATGTCTGTAATCCCAGCACTTTGGGAGGACAAGGCGGGCACATCACTTGAGGCCAGGAGTTCGAGACCAGCCTGGCCAACATGGCGAAACCCTGTCTCTATTAAAAATACAAAACTTAGCTGGGCATGGTGGTGCATGCCTGTAATTCCCGCTATTTGGAGGCTGAGGCAGGAGAATCGCTTGAACCCGGGAGGCAGAGGTTACAGGGAGCCAAGATCACGCCACTCCCAGGCAACAGACAAGACTCCATCTCAAACAAACAAACAAAACCATCAATCATTAATCTCATGAGGGCGGGGACCATGTCTCTCTTGATCACTATTGTATCTCCCAGCACACAACACAGTTCCTGGCATTCATCATTTCAACCTACTCTCCCAACTTAGTCACTCAATGAATATTTATTGAGTACCTACTATGTGTGCTATGCATTGTGCTAAATGGAATAGAAAATAAAGTCCGTGATCTCATAAAATGTTCATTGTAGTGTACCTACTGGGTAGTGGGATGCTGATGAAAAACAATAAACAAGTATAGAAGTATATATTCAGAATGCCAAATGGTGTTCAGTTTTATAAAGAAAAGTAAAGCAAGGTGTGGGAAACAGAGACAAAAGGGTTGGGGAGGCATGCTCTTATATATGTTGTTCAGGGAACGCTTTGCTGATGAAGTAACATTTAAACAGAAACCTGAATGTACAAGATTAAGAAATATGGCTGGGGGAAAATCATTCCAGGCAGAGGCAAAAACAAAAAGCCTTGGGGGATGAGGAGAATGCCTGATCTGCTGAGATTCAACAAGGAGGCCAGTATAGATAGAAAAGAACCAACCAGAGAGAGAAAGAAAAGACAGGTTTTGAAACCAAATGCAGGGCATTACTAGGCCTTAAAGCACTCTAGTTTCTATTCTGAATAACATGGGAAGTCAGCAGAGAATTCTGAAGATGAATGATATGATCTGACTTACATTTCAAAAATATCAATCTGATGCTTTTCAGGAAACAGACTAAAGGAAAGCTAGGGTAGAAAAGAGACCTGTTAAGAGGCTCCTGTAATAATTCAAGTAAGAGATGGCTAGGACTAGAATGGTAGCAGTTGAGGTGGTTAAACATATCAATCTGATGCTTTGTGGGAAACAGACTAAAGGAAAGCTAGGATAGAAAAGAGACCTGTTAAGAGGCTGCTATAATAACTCAAGTGAGAGATGGCTAGGACTAGGATGGTAGGAGTGGAGGTGGTAAGACATGATCGGATTCTAAATATATTCTAAAGTACAGCAACAAGATTTGCTAATGGATTAGATATCAGATGTGAGAGAAAGGGATAAGTGAAGGATGATTCTCAGGTTTTGAGATGACCAACTAGAAAGATGGAGTTGACATTTTCTGAAATTGAGAAAAATGTAGGAGGAACAAGTTTAGGGGTGCAACAGGAACATTAATAGTATGGTTTTGGAAAATAATGTTTGACATGCCTAATATGCATCTAAGTGGCAGTGTTGGGTATTTAACAGGTTATATAACCCTGCAGTGTGTGTGTGTGTACATATACATGTACACATATGCAAATGCAAATACTCATATGGTAAAAAGGTCTAAAAGGCAAAGTAGCAAAATAATGTGACTTGTCATCTCTGGGGAGTGAGATAATGAGTGATATTCATTTGTTTATTTTTTCTTTATGTTTGCTAAATTTTCCAATTTTTCAACAAGAAAGCTACATTACTCTCATAATCAGGAAAACATTAAAGAATCTTTGGTTTTGTCTTTCAAGAAAGAACTGGATAATTGTTTTGAAAATGAGAAAAGAAAAAGTAATAGTTTTATAAAAGAAAAGCCAAGATTGGATATCACAGTTTTACGGTTTGGGCAATTGAGGCCTTCTCAAGAGAATGTTAGGAACCTGTGGAGGAAGCTTAAGGCAGGAAATAAAGGAATGGGAAACTTAAAAGAAAGCAAACATGTAAGATAGCAGAATCAGTATTCAAAAAGAGAAAAAGTGGGTTAAATCCAGTTAAATTAAATGTGAGATGGATGAATATTCCTAGGCTTGGATATGAAAAGTAATCTCACACTTGAACTGAATTCTGAAAGACTAAGTGAAGAAGGTAGACGGAAGGGAAATCCTAGTAAAGAGACCAGGATGTAGAAGGTAGAACACAAACAAAAGATAAAAAATTAAAAATAAATAAATAAAATAAAAGAAGGTAGAACACAGAGATAAAATCATCCTGGAATGAAGAAAGAAGTTCTGCTCCTAAGTGCAAATGGTGCCAGTGGGGGAATGTATAAGATGAAGCTCTCAGGGTAAGCAGAAACCCACTTCAATCTTATGGGTTAAGTTAAATATTTTAAGGTTTATTCTAAAAGTTGTAAAGAGTCATTAGAAGATAATACATGGGAGTCACAAGTAAGATTTATGTTTCAGAATTATCACTCTTCCACTGTACAGAAAACAGACTTAAAGCAAGGCAAACCTGAAGAAAGGAGCTATGTCTGGGGACTGTTGCAATAAGCCAAGCAGAAAAAGACTGGGCCTGAACATTCTCAGAGGATTGACTCAGGAGTTGAGTCTAATCTAAATTCAAACCATCAAAAAGAATAAATACAAACTTTCAAGGTCTTCTAGTTCTCAGGAATTCATATATGTGGATTTATATAATGTATTCACATAGAAGAATTTAGTAACACCCAATTGAAAAGCAATGAAAATATAAGCAATATTATAGAGAATAAACACAATCAATGCTAAAGAAACACATTATTCCTGGCAGGAATAGCAATATAATAAATGTTTGCTGAATGAATAGGTAAATGATTCTATCATTAAGACAAAAATGCATCTATGAGCAAAGAAGATCAGCATTTTTTATTTTGCTTATATCAAAAGTAAATTTAACTCCTATTTAAATTATCTAGTTATATTAAATCTGTATCACTTATTTAACTAAAGTCTATATACAAAATCATCACCGTCAAAGGATCAATACTCATTATAAAATATTAAGTAAAAGCTAAGATATTTTTATACCTCTTTTCACATTCCACAGTTTGTTTTGGCTTGTTTCTCATCACAGAAGTTGAATGATTAAGAATCCTAGAAGTAAATCAACACATTAATTCCCAAATATATTAAGGAGAATATTATATCACAAGATATATAAAAAAATCTCTAAAATAAACTGCATCTGGTCCTTGAAGATCTTTGCTAGAAAATAATATTTAAATATTATTTAGATCAGATGCCCATAAGTGTACTATTTACAACAAAATGAAGCTCGGCAACTTTTCCAGGCGTCTTCTTTTATAAACCCTTTCTCAAAGTTTGGATTATCTTCTAGCCATGCTATTTTTGCCCTTTGCATATCTAACTTTTGGCTGAGACAGAAGATAAAGAGATACAGAGGTACCATCATGACTGATTTATTTTTTCCAGCACAGCAAATGATATGAGATGTGTTGATGTAATACGTAATTATTTTGCCAAATGAAAAATTCTAATTCTAAATGCAAAATCAGTGCTCAAGTTCAATTCTTTAAAAAAAAAACCCACAAGTTTCTTAAACTTTTAATAACTATATAAAACCATTAAAACAAAAGAAAACGATGAACCATTATAAGAGAGAACTATTTCTACATAATGTTACATAATTCTAAGTATTAATCTCAAAGTCAAAAGTAATGAATTACTAACTATCCTTAACATAACTAACCATACTTGAGTTCTTAATGTTACTATATATATAAATATAATTTTCACTTTTAAAATTTAATATCATAGAAGTAAAATCTCTGCCTTTTATTCAAAATAAAATCTATAGATGTCAACTGCCAAAAGAACAGAGAAACGGATTTTAAATAAAAGCTATATATTGACCAATAAAATACATAATGAATTAAATATAAGTTGGTAATTACAGAAATATGGTTAGCATAAAGAAAGCAAAGTCCATTATGCTGGATTCCTCACCAGCTTGGATCTAGTAGGACCTCACTAGGAAAAAGTGATAGAGATGCAAAGGACAAGTATCATATACCAATCAGTGTAGCTTGGGCCAAACAATTTCAGAATTAAGGACATTCATTCTTCTTTGTACAGGCATGCATTAAAATTACCTTAAATTCTTAAATGCAGAAAAATTAAGGTAATGAAATATCTAAAACTATTAGGAAAAATATATTTTAAAAGAGTTTTTTTTTTTTTTAAAGAAGAGATAGCAGTAAGTACCATCCTGGGGGAAATTGCAGAATTATTGCAGGGGCAGGGGAGTCAAACTACAATGGCCTTCACTATGGTAAATTCTGATTCCTTCTCACCACACATTCATTAGCGTTGGGATTATGGTTGTGTATGAGTTATACTGAAACAGAAAAAAAAGTTGAGATCCACTTACCCATAAAATATATTTTATGTACTTGATAATTCACCTATGTAAAATTTTGCTATGTACATTATTTTGTGTTTTACTCTGATACCCAAAGTCAAAACAAACATCTATTCTAATTAAACATCTAGACTATTAACATACTTCCCTAATCCAGTTACCAGTACTTATTTTAAGTAAAAGACTATACAATTCAGCTATGTCAACCTGGCCCCATAATACCTGAAGGCTTCCACAAACTCTAGATACCTTGATGCGTGTCCTGTTGCTCTGGTCCTCTGGAAGAGTTTATCACTGAATGATGCTCTACAACTTAAAGGCCTCTGTCTGTATTCACATTCACATAAATCAACCAAACCAAAAGATGGGGGAAGATGTTTTTGGAGACACAGGGTAGTCATTTGTAAAGGAAGCAGAAACAAAAGAATGCATAGATTTCAAGGACTCAGAGATCTACCTAATTAGTTATAACAAGCTAGAGGTTAACATGATGCTCCTCAAATTGAAATGTTCATATGATCAGGAAAAAATCATAATAAAAGAGGTAATGTCCATAATTTCTATAATTCTAAAACAAAATTATAAACTTCCCAAACCTAGTTTTGCTTTCCATGATCCTTAATTACATTTTAATTATAACTTTTCATAATTGCTTTTTGTTATTTAGCTATATCACATAGTAATTAGAGGCTCATCTTTCCACAATAAAGAAAAACTCTCAAGACACACCTAAAAGCAAATAAAATAATTACTAAAAGGAAAGACACAACAGAAAATACTACAGTGTAAGTTAGCAGGAACAAACATGCAATGGGAACCAGTTAAATGAAGCTATTTATTGCAAAATCACACATATATTTTAATCCTTTCTTTAGAATGATAACTAAACAAAATTTAAGAAGCCAGCTAAACATCGACTTATTAAGCCCCTTAAGAAAATCAGTATAAGAAAAAGAGCAGTAGCCACCTTTCTAACACTAATATAAATGAGTAAGACTCATGGAAATTTGTAAAACTGGCTCAATAATTTATAATACATATCAACTTCTTTGTTTTTCAACAGAATTTCCTTTATTATCAAGTGAATATTAAGAATATTCTAATAGTATCATTTTATTCTCAGTTCCTTCCTTGATTTTTCTTGTTCTAAAAAACATGCTCCCTTTTTTCAATTTTATCTTATTTTGGTAAGAACATTTAACAAGAGATCTACTCTCTTAACAAATTTTTAAGTATACAATAGAGTATTGTAAATTATAGGCACAATGTTGTACAGCAGATCCCTAGAACTTATTCATCATACAACATTATTTTTAAGATAATGATTTTTTTCAAGACTTTTTTTTATTTCCCAAAATAATAGTGAACGTAAAATTAGAACTTGCTGAATGGCTATTTAAATATAGTTAAAGCCATTGATTCAGAGTGACTTCAATACACTCAGACGCAAGTAGAAATAATAATCCAATATTTTGACAGGGGATGATAAAGACTATTTTTCAATTTAAAAAAAAATCAACAATAAACTATAAACATAAAGTAGCTTAATCAACACATCTTAATCAAAGTGGGGGCAGTCTTCTAAATAACTAGGCTTCAGACTTTAAAACCTTATGAATTATCAATTTGATGGTTTATTTGCTGATCTCTTTTCTCACCCTTTTTGAGTATTAATTCTGTACAATATCCTCTTGCTGCTCCCCTAGGATAGTTTCATGTACCAAGTACTGGCATAAGGTTTCTTAAAGAATCAAAGACATTTTTAAAAATAATATGAACTGCCAGGCGTGGTGGCTCACTCCTGTAATCCCAGAACTTTGGGAGGCTGAGGTGGGCAGATCATGAGATCAGCAGTTCGAGACCAGCCTGGCCAACATAGTGAAACCCTGTGTCTACTAAAAATACAAAAATTAGCCAGGCATGGTGGCACATGCCTGTAGTCCCAGCTACTCGGGAGGCTGAGGCAGGAGAATTGCTTGAACCCGGGAGGTGGAGGTTGTGGTGAGCTGAGATTACACCACTGCACTCCAGCCTGGGCAACAGAGTGAGACTCTGTCTCAAAAAAAAATTTTTTTTAATTAAAAAATAAAAAATATATATCAACTAAGCAAGTGGCAAAACTGCCATAAGGAAATCATCACTGAACTCAATGTAAGCTGTTTTTTAATTACCTCTAGTTTGGGAGAAGATACATGGCTTCATTTAGCTGAGAGCTAACACTGCATTTGTCTTCTACTAGTAGCAAGTTAAAGAACAGCTAAGTAATATGCAGTCAAAGTAGCAGTCCTGGATGATATTTCCCTGTAGGTGAGGGAAATCTTAATCCAGTTAAATTATTTTTAATCAAGACTAAAAACAAACAAAATGTACAATAATTATTTTAAAACCTAAAAAGAGATGTTACAACTCCTGGCCTACAATTTTAAATAGCATTTCAGATCCTTCTCTAATATATTTGGAATATAAGACACAATAATAAAGCATGAAAAGGAAAATCCACAACCAGAGAAGGTATAAATTATACCAAATCCACTGTAGGATATATCTTCATATAGGATTACACTTAGATTTTTGGTCTCATTCAAATTCAAGTATTGTGACAGTAAACAAAAAATTTTAATTCCCCAAATCAAAAAGATCTAAGTAACGGCAACGTATTGTAGAAGGAAGAAAGATTATTTAATAGAAAAAATACTAGATTTAGCATTAAAAAATTATGAGATCCAGTTTAAGTTCAGGCATTAACAGAATTGGCTAGGGAATCTAAAATTCTCTATACATTATAAATTTTAAAAGTAAAATGTGCTCTTTGGCCGAGCCTGGTGGCTCAGCCTGTAATCCCAGCACTTTGGAAGGCCAAGGCGGGTGCAACCCTTAAGGCCAGGAGATTGAGACCAGCCTAGCCAACATGGTGAAACCCCGTCTCTACTAAAATACAAAAAAATAGCCGGGTGTGGTGGCACACACTGGTAATCCCAGCTACTTGGGAGGCCGAGGCATGAGAACGACTTGAACACAGAAGGCAGAGGCTGCAGTGAGCCAAGATTGTGCCACTGCACTCCAGCATGGGCAACAGAGCAAGGCTCTGTATCGAAAAAAATAGTGCTCTTTATGATCATATTATAAATATTTTAATGTCTGCAAAAATTAGACATACTTACAACAATGTCACTGTATATTTATATTTAATCTAAAAAGCTCTTATATTAGTATGTACTAACATCTAAAAAGGATGATGAAGAAGAGAGTCAGAAAAAGACAGAAATTACTTTTACATACATCTTGAAGAATAGCAGGAGTTTTCTTTGGGGAGAACACATAATTTTTTAACTAATGGCTCCTACTAGTTTTAAATGTATTGATTTAATTTTCAAGCAGTCAATCAAAAATATTATATGTGCCACATTTTCTTAATCCAGTCTGTCACTGATGGACATTTGGGTTGATTCCAAGTCTTTGCTATTGTGAAGAGTGCTGCAATAAACACACATCTGCATGTGTCTTTATAGCGGCATGACTTATAATCCTTTGGGTATATACCCAGTAATGGGATGGCTGGGTCAAATGGTATTTCTAGTTCTAGATCCTTGAGGAATCACCACACTGTTTTCCACAATGGTTGTACTAGTTTACAGTCCCACCAACAGTGTAAAAGTGTTCCTATTTCTCCACATCCTCTCCAGCACCTGTTGTTTCCTGAGTTTTTAGTGATTGCCATTCTAACTGGTGGGAGATGGTATCTCATTGTGGTTTTGATTTGCATTGCTCTGATGGCGAGTGATGATGAGCATTTTTTCATGTGTCTGTTGGCTGTATGAATGTCTTCTTTTGAGAAGGGTCTGTTCATATCCTTTGCCCACTTTTTGATGGGGTTGTTTTTTTCTTTTAAATTTCTTTGAGTTTTTTGTAGGTTCTGGATATTAGCCCTTTGTCAGATGAGTAGATTGCAAAAATTTTCTCCCATTCTGTAGGTTGCCTGTTCACTCTGATGGTAGTTTCTTTTGCTGTACAGAAGCTCTTCAGTTTAATTAGATCCCATTTGTCAATTTTGGCTTTTGTTGCCATTGCTTTTGGTGTCTTAGACATGAAGTCCTTGCCCATGCCTATGTCTTGAATGGTATTACCTAGGTTTTCTTCTAGGGTTTTTATGGTTTTAGGTCTAACATTTAAGTCTCCAATCCATCTTGAATTAATTTTCATATAAGGAGTAAGGAAAGGACCCAGTTTCAGCTTTCTACTTATGGCTAGCCAATTTTCCCAGTACCAATTATTAAATAGGGAATCCTTTACCATTCCTGGTTTTTGTCAGGTTTGTCAAAGATCAGATGGCTGTAGATGTGTGGTATTATTTCTGAGGGCTCTGTTCTGTTCCATTGGTCTATATCTCTGTTATGGTACCAGTACCATGCTGTTTTGGTTACTGTAGCCTTGTAGTATAGTTTGAAGTAGCGTGAGGCCTCCAGCTTTCTTCTTCTGGCTTAGGATTGTCTTGGCAATGTGGGCTCTTTTTTGGTTCCATATGAACTTTAAAGCAGTTTTTTCCAATTCTGTGAAGAAACTCATTGGTAGCTTGATGGGGATGGCATTGAATCTATAAATTACCTTGGGCAGTATGGCCATTTTCACAATATTGATTCTTCCTATCCATGAGCATGGTTATGTTCTTCCATTGGTTTGTGTCCTCTTTTATTTCACTGTGCAGTGGTTTGTAGTTCTCCTTGAAGAGGTCCTTTACATCCCTTGTAAGTTGGATTCCTAGGTATTTTATTCTCTTTGAAGCAATTGTGAATGGGAGTTCATTCATGATTTGGCTCTCTGTTTGTCTGTTACTGGTGTAAAAGAATGCTTGTGATGTTTGCACATTGATTTTGTATCCTGAGACTTTGTTGATGTTGTTTATCAGCTTAAGGAGATTTTGGGCTGATATGATGGGGTTTTCTAAATATACAATCATGTCATCTGCAAACAAGGACAATTTGACTTCTTCTTTTCATAACTGAATACCCTTTATTTCTTTCTCTTGCCTGATTGCCCTAGCCAGAACTTCCAACACTATGTTGAATAGGAGTGGTGAGAGAGGGCATCCCTGTCTTGTGCCAGTTTTCAAACGGAATGCTTCCAGTTTTTGCCCATTCAGTATGATATTGGCTGGGGGTTTGGCATAAATAGCTCTTATTATTTTGAGATACCTTGCATCAATACCTAGTTTATTGAGAGTTTTTAGCATGAAGGGCTGTTGAATTTTGTCAAAGGCCTTTTCTGCATCTATTGAGATAATCATGTGGTTTTTGTCTTTGGTTCTGCTTATATGCTGGATTACGTTTATTGATTTGCGTATGTTGAACCAGCCTTGCACTCCGGGGATGAAGCCCACTTAATCATGGTGGATAAGCTTTTTGATGTGCTGCTGAATTTGGTTTGCCAGTATTTTATTGAGAATTTTTACATTGATGTTCATCAGGGATATTGGTCTAAAATTCTCTTTTTTTGTTGTGTCTCTGCCAGGCTTTAGTATCAGGATGATGTTGGCCTCATAAAATGAGTTAGCGAGGATTCCCTCTTTTTCTATTGATTGGAATAGTTTCAGAAGGAATGGTACCAGCTCCTCCTTGTACCTCTGGTAGAATTCAGCTGTGAATCCATCTGGTCCTGGACTTTTTTTCGTTGGTAGGCTATTAATTATTGCCTCAATTTCAGAGCCTGATATTGGTCTATTCAGGGATTCAACTTCTTCCTGGTTTAGTCTTGGGAGAGTGTAAGTGTCCAGGAAATTATCCATTTCTTCTAGGTTTTCTTGTTTATTTGCATAGAGGTGTTTATAGTATTCTCTGATGGTAGTTTGTATTTCTGTGGGGTCGGTGGTGATATCCCCTTTATCATTTTTTATTGCATCTATTTGATTCTTCTCTCTTTTCTTCATTATTAGTCCTGCTAGCAGTCTATCAATTTTGTTGATCTTTTCAAAAAACCAGCTCCTGGATTCATTGATTTTTTTGAGGGTTTTTTGTGTTTCTATCTCCTACAGTTCTGCTCTGATCTTAGTTATTTCTTGCCTTCTGCCAGCTTTTAAATGTGTTTGCTCTTGCTTCTCTAGTTCTTTTAATTGTGATGTAAGGGTGTCAATTTTAGATCTTTCCTCCTTTCTCTTGTGGGCATTTAGTGCTATAAATTTCCCTCTACACACTGCTTTAAATGTGTCCCAGAGATTCTGGTATGTTGTATCTTTGTTCTCATTGGTTTTAAAGAACATCTTTATTTCTGCCTTCATTTCTTTATGTACCCAGTAGTTATTCAGGAGCAGGTTGTTCAGTTTCCATGTAGTTGAGTGGTTTTGATTGAGTTTCTTAGTCCTGAGTTCTAATTTGATTGCACTGCAGTCTCAGAGACAGTTTGTTATAATTTCTGTTCTTTTACATTTGCTGAGGAGTGCTTTACTTCCAACTATGTGGTCAATTTTGGAATAAGTGTGATGTGGTGCTGAGAAGAATGTATATTCTGTTTATTTGGGGTGGAGAGTTCTGTACATGTCTATTAGGTCTGCTTGGTGAAGAGTTGAGTTCAATTCCTGGATATCCTTGTTAACTTTCTCTCTCGTTGATCTGTCTAATGTTTACAGTGGGGTGTTGAAGTCTCCCATTATTATTGTATGGGAGTTTAAGTCTCTTTGTAAGTCTCTAAGGACTTGCTTTATGAATCTGGGTGCTCTTGTATTGGGTGCATATACATTTAGGATAGTTAGCTCTTCCTGATGAATTGATCCCCTTCCCATTATGTAATGGCCTTCTTTGTCTCTTTTGACCTTTGATGGTTTGAAGTCTGTTTTACCAGAGACTAGGATTGCAACCCCTGCTTTTTTTTGTTCTCCATTTGCTTGGTAGATCTTCCTCCATCCCTTTATTTTGAGCCTATGTGTGTCTCTGTATGTGAGATGGGTCTCCTGAATACAGCAAACTGATGGGTCTTGACTCTTTATCCAATTTGCCAGTCTGTGTCTTTTAATTGGAGCATTTAGTCCATTTACATTTAAGGTTAATATTGCTTTGTGTGAACTTGATACTGTCATTATGATATTAGCTGGTTATTTTGCTCGTCAGTTGATGCAGTTTCTTCCCAGCATTGATGGACTTTACATTTTGGCATGTTTTTGCAATGGCTGGTACCGGTTGTTCCTTTCCATGTTTAGTGCTTCCTTCAGGATCTCTTGTAGGGCAGGCCTGGTGGTGACAAAATCTCTAAGCATTTGCTTGTCTGTAAAGGATTTTATTTCTCCTTCACTTATGAAACTTAGTTTGGCTAGATATGAAATTCTGGGTTTAAAATTCTTTTCTTTAAGAATGTTGAATATTGGCCCCCACTCTCTTCTGGCTTGGAGAGTTTCTGCTGAGAGATCTGCTGTTAGTCTGATGGGCTTCCTTTTGTGGGTAACCCGACCTTTCTCTCTGGCTGCCCTTAACATTTTTTCCTTCATTTCAACTTTGTTGAATCTGACAATTATGTGTCTTGGAGTTGCTCTTCTCGAGGAGTATCTTTGTGGTGTTCTCTGTATTTCCTGAATTTGAATGTTGGCCTGCCTTACTAGGTTGGGGAAGTTCTCCTGGATGATATTCTGCAGAGTGTTTTCCAACTTGGTTCCATTTTCCCCCTCACTTTCAGGCACTCAAATCAGACGTAGATTTGGTCTTTTCACATAATCCCACATTTCTTGGAGGCTTTGTTCATTTCTTTTTACTCTTTTTTCTCTACACTTCTCTTCTCACTTCATTCACTTGATCTTCAATCACTGATACTCTTTCTTCCAGTTGATCGAGTAGGTTACTGAAGCTTGTGTATTTGTCCCGTAGTTCTCGTGTCATGGTTTTCATCTCTATCAGTTCTTTTAAGGTCTTCTCTGCATTGATTATTCTAGTTATCCATTCATCCACTCTTTTTTCAAGGTTTTTAGTTTATTTGCGCTGATTACGTAGTTCCTCCTTTAGCTCTGAGAAGTTTGATCGACTCAAGCCTTCTTCTCTCAACTCATCAAAGTCATTCTCAGTCCAGCTTTGTTCCATTGCTGGCGATGAGCTGCGTTCCTTTGGAGGGGGAGATGTGCTCTGATTTTTTCAATTTCCAGCTTTTCTGCCCTGCTTTTTCCCCATCTTTGTGGTTTTATCTGCCTTTGGTCTTTGATGATGGTGACGTACTGACGGGGTTTTGGTGTGGGTGTCCTTTCTGTTTGTTAGTTTTCCTTCTAACAATCAGGACCCTCAGCTGCAGGTCTGTTGGAGTTTGCTTGAGGTCTACTCCAGACCCTGTTTGCCTGGGTATCAGCAGCGGAGGCTGCAGAAGATAGAATATTGCTGAACAGTGAGTGTTGTTGTCTGATTCTTGCTCTGGAAGCTTCGTCTCAGGGGTGTACCCAGCCGTGTGAGGTGTGAGGTGTCGGTCTGCCCCTACTGGGGGATGTCTCCCAGTTAGGCTACTCAGGAGTCAGTGACCCACTTGAGCAGGCAGTCTGTCCATTCTCAGATCTCGACCTCCGTGCTGGGAGAACCACTGCTCTCTTCAAAGCTATCAGATAGGGACTTTTACATCTGCAGAGGTTTCTCCTGCTTTTTGTTTAACTATGCCCTGTCCCCAGATGTGGAGTCTGCAGAGGCAGGCAAACCTCCTTGAGCTGCGGTGCCCAATTTGAGCTACCCAGTGGCTTTGTTTAGCTACTTAAGCCTTAGCAATGGCGGGTGCCCCTCCCCCAGCCTCGCTGCCTCCTTGCAGTTAGATCTCAGACTGCTGTGCTAGCAATGAGGGAGGCTCCATGGGTGTGGGACCCTCCGGGCCAGGTGTGGGATATAATTTCCTGATGTGCCGTTTGCTAAGACCCTTGGTAAAGTGCAGTATTAGGGTGGGAGTTACCCGATTTTCCAGGTGTCGTGTGTCTCAATTTCCCTTGGCTAGGAAAAGGAATTCCCTTCCCCCTTGCACTTCCCAGGTGAGGTGATGCCTTGCCCTGCTTCAGCTCTCACTGGTAGGGCTGCACCCGCAGACCAGCATCGACTGTCCGACACGCCCCAGTGAGATGAACCCGGTACCTCAGTTGAAAATGCAGAAATCACCCGTCTTCTGTGTCGCTCACGCTGGGAGCTGGAGGCTGAAGCTGTTCCTATTTGGCCATCTTGGGCGCCCCCCAGGTTGGTGATTTTCTAGTATGATTTTGTATATCTATAAATGTAGCAGCTGTGCAAAAAAGATACTTAGGCTATTTAGCTTATTAGCTATTATACAGATTGCCCCTAAAAAGTTGCCCCTAGAAACCATATATTTGTCATTTGATAAGTTTTAGTTGTATTTTTCAATGTACATTTAAACAAATGCCAGTATATTTAAATTTGAAACTTCCCAAAACATGGTCATATTAACCATAAACATTTATTATTTTGAATAAATGAAATAAAATGCTTTTTACTTATCCATGTTAAATGCACCAAAATTATTCTCTTTTCCCAAAACAAACAAACAAAAAAACCACTCAGATCTTTCTCATTTCAAAACTATAAATGTATTCCTCTCAGTACATGAAGATGGCAATATCAGCCGACCCTGAGCAGCATATGTAACTTTTTCTGCATTAGAAGTGGACTTGTCTTGATTTTATTCTCATTCACACAGTGTCTTCTCATTGCCAACAACATGTATTTGAAGAAAGTCTAACCAAAAGATGGGGAAAATGGTCTTTGACCAAGAAACAGACCAAAGTGAGCTAGTGACCCTCAAATCATCATACTGATTTAATCCACTCTTGTAAAATTCAACTCCATTCTAAGGAGTTTAGACATATCCTAAGTTATTTGGAATCTGAGTTTTAAAAAGCACATTATATACATGACATGTACCTAGAAAAAAAATGCTTACAATGTAAATAATGCTACTGTGAGCTAAAATTAATATCAACAAATAAATCAGTTTTTATGATTCAGCACACACACAGGAATAAAAAAGAAATACCTAAGCAATATTAAATATAGTGACCATATATATATGAGTACATTCTGTTAGTTGTAAATGTAATTTTATATTCCTGTCCTAAGTATTTCCTATTGCCTTTTAGTACAGGTTGAGTATCCCTTATTTGAAATGCTTGGGATCGGATTTCAGATTTTTGAATGAAGGATGCTCAATCTGTAGTTAGTCCCTTGAGATAGATTTTAAGAGGGCACTATTGTTTACTCAAAACTTCATATACTTCATTTGATAATCTTTAAATAATCAGATTTAATTATTATAAAATTTGCCATTTCAAATCTCATTACTGAAAGGAATACCTGTTCTTCTGTTCTTGCTGCAATAACTGAGCAGCTATTTTCCTCAAATCAGTTACTTCCTTCAAATCATCATCCTCTTCCTCTGCCAGTAACTGTTCTTTCTCAAGTCTGAAAGGTGACACAATCATGGTTATCCAAAAAGTAAGGCAGATACATTTTATGCCAGCTTCCAGAAATAGAAACCATTTTTGTTTTTAACACCATGTGAAAGTTAAAATCCTAGGTCCTCCTTTTAAAATACTAAAATAAGAAATAAGGAAAACATCTATGTTCTCTACTCATTATGAAATGTAGCATACTGGCTGTATTACTATAATTAATGACTAACAAATAATAGCAAAGTATATAACCATTTTTTAAATTTCTGAAACGTGTAATGGTCATAGTAATCTAAAAATGTATATTTTCCAGCCTTGAGTATAAAAAGGACTGCAAAGTTCTATATGGCCTGTCTTAATACATAAATTTAAAATGTTGTAAAATTTTGTCATTTAATTGAACCATCCTGTTTTTATCAGTTTATTGATTTTGATTTTTAAAATCTGTATATAAAATGTCTAAATAAAGAAAATCCAAAATAGGTTCAAATAAGATTGGCAAATTTGCCTGAAGATACTAATACGTCATTTTTATAAAAGAGAACAAAAAAATTTAAAATAGTTATTCAAACTCTAGTCATTTTATCTTAAGGGATTTCACTTTAAAAACAGTATCAAACCATGAATCTTTGTGACTTTACATCATACATGCTACAGGTGACTCTCAAGTTTAAGCAACTGGCCTCATTAGATGAGGTGACAAAGTAAAAGAATGAAATCTAAAGAGTTCAAGACAAAGCAATGTACCTCCTTACAGGACATCAGAGATGATTAACTAATAACTGCTTTAAAATCTGACAAAGTCATTTGGAGGAAGCATAATGTAGAGAAAAGAGAAAAGTTTAAAAATCAAAGAGAGCTACGTTCATACTCTAGGTACTAGTGGACACTAGTTAAGTGATTTTAGGCATAAAACTTAAGAGTCTTTGAACTTCACCTTCCTCACCTGAAAAAATGAGGTCAATATCTACCCTGCAGCATTTTAATGAAGATAAAATGAGAAAGAAGGGAAAGCACATAGCACCAATCCTGGTACATGGTAGGTATTCACCAAATGTTCCTTCTTTCCTTTCTGCAGCTATAAAGCAACCTGAAGGAGTAACTGAAAAAATGTGGTAGGTCATATTCCATCATTTCATAAGATGAATGGTTCAGAAAAGATCCAAAGCACAATTATTTTAATAAAATCTGGACATAAGTACCCTTAAAAGTCATAACCAGCCTGACCAAATGGAAAGTATAGTAGAACAAGAGACAGTACATCTGAGTTCCAGACATTTAAAACTCCTAGTTTCAGTGTCTTAATTGGTAAAGTGATGTCAATCTATTTCAGAGGGTTGTTAAATAGCTCAAATGAAGCAATGTATATGATGGTACAGTCCTCCTCAATAATAATAATAGAAGTCATCATTACACTTCAGGAGGAAAAATAGTGCATATCCTACACTCAAACGCTTACTATAATTTTGTGTTTAATTGAGGAATACAGATAGATGTGAAGTATTTATAAATTAACTATCTAAACATAAGAGGTAAGTGAACAAAAAATATATTTTATTCAGGTACTCTTTCAAGTAGGAATATCTAATGAATGGCTCAAGTGCTTATAAGTAACATTTCATTTTCATACGTGCTTACCTTTTTTCATCTCCTAATTCTTCATTTTTCTGAGATTTTCCAGAACATTTTTCTTTTCCCTTACATAAAAGAAAGTTACATTTTAAATTGTACAGTCCACTTTCATGAGATCAAGAGAACATGTTATTAATATTTGTTCAAAGTTTTATTTACCTTAAAGAAAGATACAAATGATCCAATATGTGCATCTCCCTGTTCAGAAACTGCTACATCTTCTGTGTTGGGGTCAACAAAATCATATACCTCCTGGTCTAGGTACAGATTAATATTTATTAGAAAATGTACATAGTAAACTGTATACTTGACACTGTTGTCCTTAGAAAAATGTGTATTTTCTCAATATAAGAGTTGGCTAAAGACAATATAATTTTTCAAATCCCATTTTTAATGTGGGCTATGTATGTGAAACAAAAATAGCAGGTACCATATGAATTACCTTTCTGAGAATCAGTCTTACTTCCTATTATGTGACTGTCATTTCTTGATGTCTGCTCTCTATTTGATTCTGAGACTTGAGAATGAAGGCTGACTGTGTCATCATCTGATGGCTAAAAGGAATAAGCAAAAAGTACAAATGAGGCATTTTAAACTTATGATATGGATATGTTGCTTCAATTTTACATATGAATTACAGAATGTCTGCTTTACATCTCCAGTTTTCAAACCCAAAATTAACATAAGGTTTACTGCTCAGCTTTAAAAATCAGCATGCCTTTTTTCAGTTTTAGTCATAAAATATAATGATCATATTTTCAAGCAAAATAAACTCAAGTATGCACAAGGGTCTCTATTTCAATGCTCTAATAAAATTGTAAAACAGAATAGATCACAATAGAAAATACTCACTTCTGTTGTGGATAATCGTTTCTCTCCATTATCACTTCCAATTCCAGAGTCAGGACCATGATTTTTATTTGGATAAAAATCTTCCATACTATGGAAATAGAAATCCTAAGAGCAGTTAGGTTTTTCTTCTTAAATAGATAATGCACACTTGACCTAAAATTTCCCTAGATAATACAGAATATATACTTTTGATGTCTAAGATCCTTAATTAGGACATGAGGAGAAAAATATCAGAACTCTTCCTACAAAACATTTTATTCATGCCATTCATGCAATATTGTTCCCTTCGTGTACTCTACAATGTCAACTGTCAACAATAACCTATTATTTCTCTTCAGAGATTCAGAAAATCAGGCTGCCTTGTTAGAACATTATCATGATAAAAGACCTGTTTTTTCCCATTGGTTTGTCAAATTTCATCACAGAGCTTCGAAACATTTTTTAACTTCAATTTATATGGTTTACTCTTCATTGGCTCTAAAAATATGTTTTATTTGTATAAATAATGCCCATCTAATACTTAAGAGAGGATGCAAAAATGAAGGCTACAAACTATTGAATATGCAATTCAATACTTTCAAATTCAATTTGTCCTTGCAAATTTCTGATTTACAAAATATGCCACCCAGGAAGCAAAGTATTTTTGACTTAATTTGCAATTTTACCACACAGTCTACAATGATCACTTATTATGTATGAGGAACTGTGCTAAATGTTTAAAAGGCAATACGTTACATATTTACTGTGAAAAACTGTAGCAAATTGATGGTGTTTTCTCATTTCATATATGAGAAAACTTAGACTGGAAGGGATTAAGCAATTTATCCAAGGATATGCAACTTGCAGCCAGCAGTCCAAATTTGATCCCTCAATTATCTAGCACCAAAGTCCCTGGTCATAATCACTATGTTATAATTCCTCTCCTAAAACCAGTTTCATGCTAAAACAAAACAAAACAAAACACAAAAAAAACCTGATTTTTATACTTTTCAGAAGTATATGAACACATTTAGGGAAGCACCTACCAAGTATCAAGTACTATGTTGAATGTTTAAGAGAAAATATGTTTTTAAAATTTGCCTCCAAAGAGCTAGCTCTCAGCCCAGAGGAAAAATTAATGTGTTCAAATGTTTTGAAGACTATGACAAAGGTAAATACAAAGTGCTATGAGAAAAAAAGGTCAACTAATTCTCTTCGGTAAAGTTAGGAAAAGTGTCACTCAAGAATGTGGCATTTGAGCTCAGTCTTGAGGATGAAGAGGCGATAACTGTTAGCATTCATTGAGTGTCTACACTGTGTTATGTACTGTGCTAGATGCATCTCATATTTTAGACATAATTCTTATGGTCTTGAAGTTATAATTATTATTTCTTTTCACAAAGAAAAATAATAAAGCTTACAAAAGTTAACGTCCCAAGGGGAAAAATTACAACATTTACTGTTTATCATTTATTGAACTAATTGTTAGGTACACATTTAATTCTCACAACTGTAGAAGTGGGAATGGTTAACATTTAAATAAGGAAACAGGCTCAGAGAAGTCAAATAACTTACACAAGGCCACAGAGAAATTAAGTGGTTAAACCACGATTAGAGCCAAAATTCATCTGACTGCACTGCACAAAATACATTCGTGGATTTGTAGTAAATGACAATGATGATAATAAGCTACTTGTTGAGGAAATATTATGGGTAAGGCATTGTACTAAGTACTCTACATACATTTCTTCATTTAATCCTGACTGCACCTGTGTAATTATTTGGAAAACTGAGGACCACAGACATTAATACACAAGGACATACAGTTATTAAGAGTCATAAATGGGCTTCAAAGCCATATTATGTCTGACTCCAAAAGTTATTATATGTAACTACTGTAGTGCCTATCTATGTATAATAAAGAGTTTACAAAACAGACAAGGCATGGAAGGGCATTCTAGGTAGTAAGAACCATACAGCCAAGTGTCTGAGTATGAAAGTGGAAAGCACATACAAGAATTTTCTAAGTAGTTCAATACCAGCTGTGAGTGAGAAATTAATACAACTGACAACCCACTCTATAGACCTGCACTGTCCAATACAGTAAGTAGCCAGTAGTCATATATGGCCATTCCAAATTGAGACACACTATACACGTAAACTACATACTAGATTTCAAAGATTTAATATTAAATAAGCATGTAAAATATCTCACCAAGTTTTCACATTAATTACATGTTGAAATGATAATATTTTGGATATACTCAAATAACATGTATTTCTTTTTACTTTTTTCAAAATGGATAACAAAAAAATTAAAAATTATATATGTGGCTCACATTATATTTTTTTTGGATGGTCCTGCTAGAGAATCTCTCCAAAATATATCTTAATTCTGTCATTTCTTTTCATCTCTATTGCAATCACTTTATTCTAGACCCCTCTGATCTCTTGGCAGTACTACAACAATCCAACTAGTCCCTGTGCTTCTATTTTTGCTTGCTTCCAATCTATTCTCCTATAAGCCAAAATAGTTTTTTTAAAACAAAAATGAGTCAAATCATGTTATTCCCCCACTTAAAACTGTCCAATGACTTCCCACTGTACTTTAAGTAAAATTCAAACTTCTTACCACATCCTACAAAGAATCCACATGACTTGAGCTCTGAGTACCTCTCTAAAATCAACTTGTACCACGTTCCCCTTCAGCTACTCTGCTCCAACCACGCTGGTCTCCTTTCAGCTGTTTGAACACACAAAGTTCCTTCCTAACTTAAGGCCATGGCAATGTCATTCTTTCTGCCTAAGATGCTCTTACTTTGCTCTTCACAGAGCTGGCTTTTATTCATTCCCTGACCACATTCTTGGAATTTCAAATACATTCCTTCATAGCACTGAATACAATTTGAAATTTTATATGTGTGTGTATTTCCTTGCTTTGTTTATTCACTGACTCCTGCTCCACTACATTGTGAGCACCATGAGTGCCAAGACCAATATGTATGACATTCAACAAAACATACCTGAATCTACCAGTAGGCATTCAACTGATATTTGCAAAAATAAATGACTAAAACAGTAAATGCCATTACTAAAAGTAAATTCATGTTAAAATAAATATAAAGCAGATTAATAGAGATTAGAATGTCTTCATTGCAATTTTTGGAGCCTTGTTTGGTCTAATAATGTTCACAATATTAAACACAATAATCTTTAAGAACGAAATCTAATGTTAGATACTTAATTCTACTTGCAAAATAAAAATATTCAAGAAAAAGTCCCATTTGGGAATTCACGAACTTGTGCTGTTAACAATAGTACTTACTATATTGCCATTCAAAGCAATATAAAATTTATCATATATGCAATGACAAATCTTTAAATATTTTAGGCAAAAGCATGGTCTAGCTTTTGGTAGTCTCACCCCATTCTAGGTTATTTTCTAAACTATTACATGGATTTATACTTTCATAAAATCTTTCAGACCAATTTACATCTTGAAAGGATGAATTAAAAACAGAATGTTCCATCTACCATCTCAAAATCTCATGAGGAGCAAAACACTGAAATCATAAACAACATCAAAGATGTTCATCAAATATGATATACCATTATATGTCATTATGATATATCATCTTTGATGCAGACATAAAGACTATGATGAAAGGGAAAAGGTATTCCTCAAATGTCTTGCTCTTCCACCAACCTTAGTTCAAAGTCAAATTCTACTTGTTGTTGCAAATGTACAATACAGTGATTACAAAAGTAAATTAATAGTTGTCCTATGCTGAGAAATTAGTGTTTCTGTACTATAATGTCAAACATTTACATTTTTACTACTAAAATGTTAATAATTGAGAATATGTCAAAAATATTCTAGTATCCTAGAACTTCATTCTATGATGGTGATATGCAGCTTCAGTCAATTATTGATTTTAGTGCTGGACCAATGAGCCTAAATATATTCAGAACACTCAAGATTAATAAGTATATTTTATAAAAAGGGAAGACAGCAATCATCAAATGAAACTGTAAGAATGTTACATTACCTGTCTGTGAGAGGCTGGGAGGGCATTCGTTTACTCAATGATGGAAGATCCAGGGAATCTGGTTTCTTATCCATTCTGCAACATGCTTGAATATTTAAGTACTTAAATATATGCACCTTACCCTTTAAACATATCTGTCAATAAAAAAGAAAGGAGATTTAATTATATAGTTCCAAATATAAATGACATCTATCATTTTAAACCATTGAATAGTCTCAAATTACACTGAGACATCACGATCTTGACTGATACTTTGCATATTTAAATAATTTGTACTTCTGACACCAGGTGGAAAAATCTGACAACACTGATACTAACTAAAATTCTATTGCCATCTCTGTTCTTATTGAAAAGACTTAATTGTTCTCTATTTCACTGGAATTTTCTTGTTAAAAGCAGAATGTACAAACTATTAAACAATATAAGGTTTACAACTCATAAAAGTGGCCTTTATTCGAAAAAATGAAAAATATATATTCGTTGGAAAGGTAAGAAAAGAACAAATAATCTATGCAATTCTTTAAAGTAATCTCGTCAGAACCACTAAGATGTTTGGCATAAACACTGGAAAACGCTAACATAAAAAATATAAATATAGGAAAAACGATTTGTTGAAAGGTACGATATTAGGCTGGTGAGATTAAAATAATAAAAGAAAACACTGGTCAATTCAACTAGAATAATATACTGAGAAATTACTTTCGTTGGCCATAGAGAAAATGAAAAATGAGGAATAAAATATTATTTGAACAAAGATATTCTGTATAAAAACAATAGAAAATGAGAGGTAAGAAAACTGTAAGTCAGCTTTACCAAGGTTAATTACAGTCACTAAGTGACATCAAATAAATATTTCTCAAAATTCTAATAAAAATGTAACATTTTATGGGCTCACATAAGCTTATCTCACATGCAAAAATATCAGCAAAGAAAACAGTAAGACAAAAACATTAAAAAGTAATTATCATTCCAGGTTAAAAGGAAGAATGTTTCCTAGATAATTCTAACAGATACTAGGTCTGACGTGACAACTGAAAAATTTCATTTAAAAAGAAAATTAAAACTTTTGAGCTATTAGAATAGAAATATATCAATTGCCAATTAAATGTGCTAAATATTAATTTTCTATTAATTATAAATTATTAATATTAAATATTATCAACTAAAATGTGCTAAAATTAAAATGTGTGAGGTAGTATTCTATGTCCAAACTAAACAAAAATTTATCTTTTTTTTTTTTTTTTTTGAGACGGAGTCTCGCTCTGTCACCCAGGCTGGGGTGCAGTGGCCGGATCTCAGCTCACTGCAAGCTCCACCTCCTGGGTTTACGCCATTCTCCTGCCTCAGCCTCCCGAGTAGCTGGGACTACAGGCGCCCGCCACCTCGCCCGGCTAGTTTCTTGTATTTTTTAGTAGAGACAGGGTTTCACCTTGTTAGCCAGGATGGTCTCGATCTCCTGACCCTGTGATCTGCCCGTCTTGGCCTCCCAAAATGCTGGGATTACAGGCTTGAGTCACCGCACCCGGCCACAAAAATTTATCTTAATTATCAAACAAAGTGCTGGTAAATCACTCTCTTTTGTAAATTTTAACTTTTTATCATAGTACTTCACATACACAGTTTTTAAATTTAAAAATGATTACAAAGCTGACAAGACATAATCCTCAATTTTACTTCTTTTTTTTTTTTTTTTGGAAAACAGTGTCTCACTCTGTCACCCAGGCTGGAGTGCAGTGGCACAAACATGGCTCACTGCACCCTCGACATCCTGGGCTCAAGTGATCCTCCCAGATTAGCTGGGATGAAATTACAGGCATGCGTCACCATACCCGGCTAATCTTTTTTATATTTTGCAGAGGCAGGGTTCCACTATGTTGTTGCCCAGGCTGTTCTCAAATTCCTGGGTTCAAGGGATCCTCCCACCTCGGCCTTCCAAAGTGCTGGGATTACAGGCATGAACCACCGTGCCCGGCCCATTCTACTTCATTCAATCTCTAAGACCAAATTCCCACTTTAAACTCTTTTTGCTGAATTTCTGCTATTTGCCCTCATATTTATAAATAACATGCTTCTACTGCTATTTGCTTTAAATTTTTCAACGGTAGATTTATTGGAGTCTCACTAAGGAAGATGAGGGCTTGGATTTCTTACATTACCCACATCACCACCACCGTCCCAGCCTCCCCGCTTCCTATCAATTCACATAAACACACTTCTGTGTTCAGAAGCATAACATAGTGGTTAAAGAGCATGGACTCCAGAGTCACACTGCCTTAGGTTGAATCCTGGCTCTAACCCATGTTAGCAATGTGACTTTGAACAAGTCATTTAACTTCTATGCCTCTGTTTCCTTATATGTAAAATGCGGATAATGACAGTACTTGTTTTACAGGGTTAATGTAAGAATTAAATGAGTTAATATATGTAAAGCATTTTCAATAGTGTCTAAAACACAGTAAATACTATATAAATCTCTGCTATTATAGCTATGTCACAATTTTCCACTAAATCAAAATCCAGTATTTACATTATGACCAAGAAAATATTCACAGGTAAACTCCACAGAGTAATATGATTGTATTTCCTTTCTCCTATAAGTTTTTGTTTTTCCTAAAGTAATTAATGGCCCCCATTTTTTTCTTTTGAAAAATTTTCTATATGCCTATTATAAATTCTTTCTTGACTCTGACAGAACTATAAAACATCTCTCCATGTAGACAAACCTATCAAGTCATCTCTTACTTTCTTTTTTTTTTTTTTTTTTTTTTTTTTTGGAGACAACTCCTGTACTCCAAACTACTGACTGGCTGCTTACTAGGCCTGTGCATATCTGTCAATCTCAGACATGAAGAATTCCTTTTTTAGTTTACTCCCTCACTTTGGTATAGTACACCCTCTGCTAGCATCCTAAGAAAGGGTACATGGGAGTAAAAATTTCCAAGACCCTGCATGTTTGAAACCTTTTTCTATCTCATATTTGATGACAGTTTGAGTGTAGAATGTTAGAAATACTCCCTTAGTCCTCGAAGGTATCATTCCAACATCTGCCAGTTTCCACAACTGCTGCTAGAAAGCCATGCTGATTAGCACTCCTATGAATATGCTCCATTTTTCCTCTTTATTTTTTCTTCAAGCTTTATTAAAGTATAAGTTACAAATAAAATTTTTTTATATTTAAGTGCCAGGTCCGTCCCGCTGACCCTGACCCAACGACGGATGAAAGACGTAAATTGACACAGATATTTTGCCTGTCATTCTAGTTAAGGGGCTGTGCGGCCTCAGTCTGCAGCATCTGCCTCGATAAGCTGGTGAAGTTCACATTTATTTAGTACAGATTAAGTGACAAAGGTCTCAAGTAAACATCACTAGAGGGTAATTAACATTGCCCACCCCTCGAGTAGAAAGCAATCATGCACCTGCAGGTGATAAAAGTTGGGCTTAGGGCCACATGAGTAAACAAGCTATTTAGATAAACTCCCTTACATTCCTTTGTACCTACTTTAAGCTATTAACTCAAGGTAAGAGGATTAGGTTGACTTCAGCTAAATCTTTTACTGAAGCTATGCAACCCTCCAGCCTTCCAAGAAGGTTTGTGTCTATTTCCTATAACTATCTTCGTAATTTTTCCTCTATAATTTTTCCCACCACCCTGACTGAACTCCCACATTTAAGGTGTACAACATGATGCTTTAATATACAGTTGACCCTTGAACAACACAGGTTTGAACTGTGGAGGTCCATTATACATGGATTTTCTTCCACCTCTGCCACTCCTCAGACAGCTAGACCAACCCCTCCATTTCCTCCTCTTCAGCCCTGTTCAACGTGAAGACCACGGGGATGAAGATCTTTATGATGATCAACTTTCACTTAGTGAATGGTAAATATATTTTCTCTTCCTTATGATTTTCTTGATAACATTTTCTTTTCTCTAGCTTACTTGATTGTAAGAATACAGTAAATAACATATAACATATAAAATATGTGTTAGTCAACTGTTTATGTTGTTGATAAGGCTTCTAGTCAACAGTAGGCTATTAGCAGCTAAATTTTCTGCAATTCCAAAGTTATACAAAGATTTTTTACAGTATGCAGGGATCGGTGCCCCTAACCCTCATGTTGTTCAAGGATCAACTGTATTATACATTGTGAAATGAATACCACAGTCAAGCTAATTAACACATGCCCATTACCTCATGTAATTACCTTGTTTGTGTGTGTAGTGAGAACACTTCAGTTCAACTCTCAACAAATTTCAAGTAAATACAATATTATTAACTATTATCAGCATGCTATATATTAGGTCCCCAGTACTTATTCATCTTATAACTGAAGGATGATACCATTTAAAATCTCCCTTTTATCCACATACCCCAGTCTCTGGTAACCACCATTCTACTCTCTGTCACTGAGTTCAACTTTTTTTTTTTTTTTTTTTTTTTTAAGATTCCACATATACGTGAGATCACACAGCTTTATCTTTCTGTGTCGGGCTTATTTCAATTAGTATAATGTCCTTAAGTTTCATCCACGCTGTTGCAAATGACAGGATTTCCTTCTTTTTCTAAGGCTGAATAGTATTCCATTACACACAAACACCCCCCCTCCCCACACACACACACAGTATTTTCTTTATCCATTCATCTGTTGATGGACATACAGGTTGTTTCCATATCTTGACTATAGTGAATAATGTTGCAATGAACATGGGAGTGCAGATTATTTCTTTAAGATCCTGATTTCATTTCCTTCGGATATTGTAATGTGTAAGGAATGTATACTTAGTCTTGCTCACATGTCCTATACACAGCTCCTAAAAATCTTACATGATCTCTTAAGTGGGAAGTATCCTTTTGTATGCCAATGAATGACTGGTGGCTGGGAGCTCCTGGATAGCCACAGGATAGGGGCCTGATTGCCAGGAAAACCAACCATGGGATTAGAGGGTTGAAACTTTCAATCCTACCTCCCTCACCTCCAGGAACCAGAGAAGGGCTGAAAGTTGAGATGATCACGAATGGCCAATGATGTAACCAATCATGCCTCCGCAATGAAGCCTCCACAAAAACCAAAAGGACAGGGTTCGAAAAGCTTACAAATTGCTAAACACGTGGAGGTGCCTAGAAGGTGGTGTGTCCGAAGAGGGCACGAAAGCTTCACTGAGATTCAGAAAATGATACCCCAAAATGAAAGCCTCAGAAGCAGTCTCAGAGGCAAAGTTTTCCTCTGAGCTCCAGATGCCCCTCCCCTGTCTCTCACCTCCTCATTCTCACTACAGGCAAGTCATGGAAACAAGAATTTCTCTTCCCCAAGGCCAGTCATAGGCACTAGAACCCCTTTTTTCCAAAGCCAGCCATGAAGCCTAATCTAACCTTCCCCTACCTTTCTGTGTAACCACTGGCCATAAAGAAATTAAAACCCTCATTCTAGAGGAGTATTGCCCTATACCCAGGAGGAACAAACGCTACAACAGAGACACCAAGAAAAGGCCTTGCTAGGTCTTCCCACTCCATCTATTACCATTAGCTCATACTCTTTTTTTGTCCAATCATATTTCTACACTGCTGTCCCAGTCTCAAGTGAATCTAAGCATAAAGTCAGCTAACTTTCTCTATATCCTTGGGTCCTTAGTCTGAAGGCTCCAGTATCACGTAAAACTATGATCAAATAAATTTGTTATCCTTTTATCTTGTTTACTTGTTTTTTGTTATAGGGGTATCAGCCATGACCCTTATGATGGGGAGGAAAGGGATCATCCCTTCTCCACCCCTTCAGTTAGCACCCCTTCTCATATGCCTTGTACTATCCATCTCTTCCATCCGGCTATTCATTTGTATCCTTTGTAATACATTAGCAATAGTAAGTAAAGTGTTTCGCTGAGTTCTGTGAACCACTCTAGTAAATTAATTGAATCTGAGGAGGGGGTCATGGGAACCTTAACTTATAGCTGGTCAGTCAGAAGTATAGGTGAGTAGTCTGTGGGACTGAGCTCTTAACCTGTGGGATCTGATGTTAACTCCAGGTAGTGTTAGAATGGAATCGAATTACAGGACACCCAGTCAGTGTCTGCTGGAGAAGTGAAGAAATCTCCACATATTTTTGACCAGAAGTGAAGTATTCTGTATTGAGAGTCAGAATAGAAAAAAGTTTGATTAATTTTTCTATCTCTTACAGATGTATACCCAGAGGTAGGATTGCAATATTGTATGGTAGTTCTATTTTTCATTTTTTGAGGAAGCACTATACTGTTTTCCATAATGGCTATACCACTTTACATTCCCACCAATAGTGCACAACGGTTCCCTTTTCTCCATATCCTTGCCAGCATTGGTTATCTTTTCTTTTTGATAACAGGCATCCTAACAAGTGTGAAGTGATACCTCATTGTGGTTTTGATTTACATTTCCCCAATGATTAGGAATGCTGAACATCTTTTCATAGAGCTGTTGGCCATTTGTATGTCTTCTTTGAAAAAATGTCTATTCAAGTCCTTTGCCTATTTTTCAATTTTTTGTGTTTTTTTTTGCTATTGAGTTATATGAATTCCTTATATATTTTGGCTATTAACCCCTTATCAGATATATGGTTTACAAATATTTCTTGATATCCACACAAAAAAATAAATAAATGTGCTCCCTTTTGTTTCAATGTAAGCCTTTGGTGTTTTGGTCTCTGTGTTTCATGTTAGAGATTATTCTTGCAATATCTAATGATCCTTGGCTGTCTGTTCATTTTCTTTCTACTTTTTTTTTTTTTTTTTTGAGACAGAGTCTCACTTGGTAGCCCAAGCTGGAGTCCAGTGGCACAATCTCAGCTCACCGCAACCTCCACCTCTGAGGCTCAAGCAATTCTCATGCCTCAGCCTCCCCAGCAGCTGGGACTACAGGCACGTGCCACCATGCCCAGCTAATTTTTTGTATTTTAGTACAGACGGGGTTTCACCATATTGCCCAGGGTGGTCTCAAACTCCTGAGCTCAGGTGATCTACCCACCTCGGCCTCCCAAAGTGCTGGGATTACAAGTGTGAGCCACCGCGCCTGGCCTTTTTTTTTTTTTTTTTTTCTTTTAAAGACAGTGTCTCACTCTGCTCTCTAGGCTGTAGTACAGTAGTGTGATCAGGGCTCACGGTAGCCTCAACCTACTGGGTTCAAATAATCCTCCCACCTCAGCCTACCAAAGTTCCAAAGTACTGGGATTATAGGCATGAGCTACCATCCAACTTGTCTGTTAATTTCCAAAAGGGATAATAAAAAACAAACTGGAAGCTCTGTGTACATGGGGAAGTTTCCTGATGGTGTTTCCATCTATCTGGTAATCAGACACAGGCTAGCCATTTCATCAGGTGACTCCAAAAGTTCAGTATATAGATAGGTCTCTTCTCCTGCTGCAGTTTACTAAGGAAGAAATCCACCAATTCTGCCTGAAATATGGAAGACAGGCTGCAAGCATTCTGGGAGCCAAACTGGAGCGCCTCAACATTCAGTATGCAAGCATTCACTGATTTCAGTATGGGGTCTCGCTCTTGCTATATAAGCTGTACCTGGAGCCCCTGACTCTGGTTCAATCCCTTTATAGCTTCACTGTCCAATAGGGTACCACTAGCCACATGTGTCTATTTATTTAACTTTAAGTTCTGGGATACATGTGCAAAACATGCAGGTTTGTTACACAGGTATTCATGTGCCATGGTGATTTGCTGCACCTATCAACCTATCATCTAGGTTTTAAACCCCGCATGTATTAGGTATGTGTCCTAATGCTCTCCCCCTCCCCTTGCCCCCCACACCGCAACAGGCCCCAGTTTGTGACGTTCCCCTCCCTGTGTCCATGTGTTCTCATTGTTCAACTCCCACTTATGAGTGAGAACATGTGGTGTTTGGTTTCCTGTTCTACATGTGTATTTAAATGTAAATTAATCAAATCTAAATAAAATAAAATTTCAGTTCTTTTGTCACACTATACACTTTCAAGTACTCAGTAGCCACTATGGTTACCGTATTGGACAGTACAGATATAGAACATGCTCATCACCACAGCCAGTACAAATGGGATGGTGCTTCTTTAAGGAGTAAACACCAGTCTTCTGCTGAGGCAAGAAGTGAGTCATCATCTGGCCACTGAGCTAATGAAGAAAATCTAAGGATCTACTTACTCCTTAGAATAAATTCTGGGCTTCTGCTGATGCAAGTAAGGCATAGTCTGTGGCTGTGGGGCTGAGGGCAAGAATCTGAGGGTGTAAATATTAGAGCTGTGGTGTTTAATATGGGAGCTACCAGTCACATGCAGCAATTTAAATTTAAATTTAAATAAATCAAATTAAAATAAAATTTAAAATTTGGTTCCTTAGTTGCACTAGCTATATTCCAAGCATTCCACAGCCACATAAACAAGTGGTTACAGTATTGGACCGTTGTCGATTATAAAACATTTCCATCATTCAGAAAGTTCTACTGGACAGCACTGTCTTAGACATTCCACAAACCATCATGTTTTCAGTACTTAATCCCTATATTCAGAGTTACATGTTTCCTCCAATACTCAAGCCATTCCCAGGTTTGAGGCTGTAAATCAACTTGAATCTGATTGCCTTCTCCTAGAGCAGGCACAAGTTTCAGCTTTCTTCATTCTGCTAAGGCAGCTACCACCAGGACTCTAGCCAGTCTTTATTTGAATTAGAAAAGGTAACCCCTTTGGAATGAGTGCAATGTACTTTTGTAGGAAGAAAAAGACTACCTTTCTTCTGGATATCTGCAAACCCTCTGCCAGGGCATACAGCATAAAGTACCATTTCACTGCTACCTGCTCCTCAGCCAAATAATCTTCTGCAGTCTAAGTAAAGGTACTAGTTTCTACTATTCTATTTTCCATTTTCAGAAATTCTGTTGGCATCTCTTCCCCACTGTCTTCTTTCTTCTCTTTCATATTTTGTCCATAGTGGATTATATCATCGTTTATTCCTTAACTATCATTTAAAAGGATTCCACGTGGATTTAATCCTCATTAAACTAAAAGTCATAATTAATATTTTCCACTTGTATTTTGTTCTTTGTTATAATTCCATCTCTCAGTGCCAAGAATGTGCTCCAATCAATCCCACAACAAATCCCAAGTAGATATATACCTGAGTGGGAAATAAAGTAGAAAGACTTCAGAGTCTCTTTTGTAAATAACTAACAACCAGAATTATCAGTTCACAAGCAGAAAGTTATTATCTGGGTTTTCTAAATGCTATCCTAGAGCCTAAGCTAAAACTCCTACCAAAGTGCAAAAGGCAATGCTCAGAAAAACTTTAGACAACAGTGCTTGAACAACAAATTGGCTCTTGATTTAGGTGCTTTTTGATTTACCAGTCACAAACAGATAAAATTATGAATAAAAATGAGAAGAAACATGTAAAATATTTCTATTACAAACCTGTGCTGGTGGTACTTGCAATGGATTGTTATCCAAAATTATTACTTGTAAATGATGCAGCTTTCTGTAACAAACTGGAATTTCGGTCACTTTATTACAAGAGAAATCCAGCTTGACTAAGGGAAGATCTCCTAATTCTGGTCAGAAATGAAAAATAATTAATTAAATTTTACATAGTTACTGTCTTATTAATGTGAGTAAAAATAGTGAACATCTTACCATCTGGCAAAACATGAAGATTATTTCTTCTTATATTTAGCTCTCTAAGTGAATGTAATTTTCCCATTTGTTGGGGAAGGACTTGAATCTCATTGCAGCTAATATCCTAAGGAAAACAATAAAACAGAATTATAACAAGCTAACTGAGAAATACATATATATATATATTCTAATTTTTAAATTAAAGCACAGTTAACAGCTAGCAAAAGTTACCCTCTAATGTCATTGCTCTAAAGATGGATTATCTGGCAGATTTCTATTTATATGACATCATGAAGTCAATCTAGCACAGTAAATAGAAACTTTCCATACAAAAATGTAAGGTTATATCTTAGTAACTACATAAGTCAACCTCTCAAAAATCTCAAGTAAAGGCCAACTCATACTAGCCAAAACCAGAAGTAAGAATGATCCAGCACTCTTCATGTGGAGGTAAAGTAAAAGACTTACAACTCTCAAACATTGTATAATCTGTCAATTACAGTAGCTGTCTTGAGATACTTGGCTGGGCAGAAGCTAAGAAAGTCAAGGATTTATAAATGTGCACTGGAGAAACAGACTATGATCAGGATGGATTTAACTAAATCTATTTCTCCAAAGGGATACAAAATGAGAAGTTACAAGCCCAAACACTTGTGACTCATATCATAGTTCAAAGACATTCTAAGAGATCTGAGTTGGAAATCTCTCAGGTTATCTAAGGTATCTCTCAGGACATCTCTGTGGTTAAAATCCAAGCCCCTATTTAAAGGCAAACAATATCAAGTTTCCATAATAACCAATTGAGGTTTTTATTTATTATCATAATAAGAAACAGAAAAAAGAACAGTTTAAGTTAACTATGCTCTCTCCTCTCTTTCTTATAATAACATCAACAAAAAGAAAAGAGAAATATACAGCATGGTGTCAGACCAGACACACTTCAAATGAAATTCATATTCTAATGCAACTGCCCCCAATTTCCAACTTGTAGTGAAAACGATAATGGCCTGGAGGGAGGAGAATAGTACATACATTCAGTTTTCAAAATAATATTAAAACCATGTAGGGAATAATATAATAATGCTATAGATGATTAGGAAAATATATCCTACATACCTCTTTCAAACAATATCTAAGACATCTTCATTCAACAAGAAATATTTATTAAATACTATTAACATTTGCTAGGTACTGTTCCAGGGACTGGGGACATATCAAGGGACAAAACAAAATTTCCTGCTCTCATAGCTCCTCATGGAGTTTACATGCTAGCAAGGGGAGTAAATTATATAATATGCTAGAAGGTGATAAGTGCTATTTAAAAAGAAAAAGTAACAGGGTAGGAAAATGGCTATGCTCACAATAGTGGGGAGGGATACTACCTCATCTCACAGAGAAGGTGATATTGAGCAGTACTGTCAGAGCTAAAAGAGTGAACCATACTAATATATAAGACAGGAATATTCCAGACAGAAGGAACAATAAAAGTAAAGGCGCTCAGAGTACACCTGACAAATACAAAGAACAGCAAGGAATCCAGTGTAACTAGAGGGAAACGGACAAGGGAGAGAGTAGAATAGAGGGAAGGATATGACTTTAGCTTTTATTTTGAGAGATGTGGGCAGGAACCAGAAACTTTTGAACAGGAGATTGACGTGATCTGACATATTTTGACAGGATCACTTTAGCTGCTATGTTCAGAATAGACTATTATTCAAATGATAGATAATAGAAGTTTGTGAAAATGTTATTTAAACATTATTGCTTCTTTCTAAAGGTATTTGATACTTATGATTTCCATATGGAAAATCCACAGAAATTTGAGAGATAGCTGTCATTTCCCAGGAGAAATAAACCCAGGCATAGGAAATGAACCCACTCCAGTGGGTGCTCTACAAAATATTCTGCAGAGGATTGGAAGCCAGGGAGTATTTCCTAGGTTTCTAATGATAGAATTTCATTGCAGTTGATTATCACATCATGTGGAAGAGTATCATGGGAAAGTATTCCAAAGACAGGGAATACCCACCAATTCAATATGTACAACTGTCAATTAGCCCTCCTAATGCTATCTACCCATCTACTGTTACTGATTTCAAGAGGTTAAAGCATAATAATTTTATAGTACCTAGTAAAATAATAGTGTTTAACATTTTAGAATTTTCTACATGAATTAAAAAACAGTTGGTCCTCTGTATCTATGGGTTCCTCATCCATGAATTCAACCAAATACAAATCAAAAATATTCAGGAAAAAAAAAAGCACGGTTGTGCCTGTACTGAACATATATTGACTTTTTTGTCTTGTCATTACTCCTTAAATAATATAACATAACAACTATTCACATAGCATTTACACTGTATTAGGCATTATAAGTAATCTAGAGATGATTTAAAGTATACGGAAAATGTATTTAGGTTATATGTAAATAACTGTGTATAAGAGACTTTAGCATTCGTGGATTGTGGTATGGGGTGAATCCTGGAACCAATCCCCCATAGAGGGACAACTGTAGTAGAATTAATCTAAAACTCCTAATTATGTTTTACATTTCATTTATCTAAAAATTACATCATGTAATGTAATTAAAAACATAGGGCCAAAAATTAAATTTTAAAAAATGAAGAGACATAAAATCTTAAATTATAACCTTTATAAAATCTGGAAAAATAATAATAGTGTTTAAGTCAAAGAAAATAATGGTCCCTTTTATTATGAACTTGTTAGATTATATCTGGAATCTCTGTTCATTTTTTAGTATAACATTAAGGGAGACTTTAACTAAAAGGAACATTTTCTAAATTGAATTACCTAAAAGTAAAAAAGTCATACAAAGGAATAAAGGTAATAAGGATGTTTAAGGTATACAAAAACACTTCTTAAGAGTTTGTTAGGCCGGGCATGGTGGCTCACGCCTGTAATCTCAGCACTTTAGGAGGCCGAGGCGGGTGGATCATGAGGTCAGGAGTTCAAGATCAGCCTGGCCAAGATGGTGAAGCCCTATCTCTACTAAAAATACAAAAAGTTAGCCAGGCGTGGTGGCAGGTGCCTGTAATCCCAGCTACTCAGGAAGCTGAGGCAGGAGAATTGCTTGAACTCAGAGGGCGGAGGTTGTAGTGAGCCAAGATCGCACCACTGCACTCCAGTCTGGGAGACAGAGTGAGACTCTGTCTCAAAAAAAAAAAAAAAAAAAAAAGGAGTTGTCATTACCTATATTTCTTCACATGGTAGTCCCAGGACCAATGGAAGAAATATAGAAGCATGTATTTTGGTTCAAAATAAGAAAGATTAATAACAAATAGAGTTTTGCAAAGAAGAATTAGGACAGTCACACATGCACACACACACACACACACACATACAGAGTTGTCACCATTGAAAATATACAGTAGATATATCAGGGATTCCTACATTAGAAAGTGGTTGTATCTGATCACTTCTAAGATCTTTTTTAACTTCAAAATTGTATGGTTCTAAAGCATAAAGTGAAATTCAAGGAAGTTTCCTTGTATTGTAATTGGATATGCAGGTATTCCTTAATGAATAAAAGGTATTCCTGAAATTTCTGCTCACTACATTCTGTCAATTTATTCATTTCTCATTATGAAATTGTAGGTAAGTTCCTCAAGAAAACTTTTGACACCCCGGACATAATAAAGTCATACATAAGAATACTTCAGGACTTTAGTCCATGCACAGTGGCTCACACCTGTAATGCCAGCACTTTGGGAGGCCGAGGCAAGTGGATCACTTGAGGCCAGGAGTTCAAGACCAGCTTGGGCAATGCAGTGAAACCCTATCTCTACGAAAAATGCAAAAATTAGTTGTGTGTGGTGGCGCATGGCTGTAATCCCAACTACTTGGGTGGCTAAGCATGAGAATCGCCTGAACCCGTGAGGCGGAGGTTGCAGTGAACCAAGATCGTGTCACTGCACACCAGTCTGGGCAACAGAGCGAGACTCTGTCTCAAAAAAAAAAAAAAAAAAACTTTTAAAATACTTATTTATTAGGAAAGCATCACTCAAAATAAAAGAAAAACATGCAGCATGGTACACTGCATAAAGTGGAGGTAACCAAAAGATATACGAAAAATAACTGAAAGCTATTATAACAATGCTATAGATGATTAGGAAAATACATCCTACCTACCTCTTTCAAACAATATCTAAGACATCTAAGAGGATCTGAACATATTTCTCTCAGAATTCAATATCCTTCAATACCTAAAATGTTATGTCCAAGGTAATTAATTTAAATTATTCTATATTTCTACAATCAATTGCATATAACAGCCTTTTATTGTTTATTTCAGTCTAAAAAGTGTTATAACATCACAGAAGCAAACAGTGAGGAGGAGTTACGTTGCTAATTTTACCATTTGCAGATACTTTCTTCTTCTATCTCCTTACTCTAAGGATATATCATAGTCCTATAAAAGCTTTATTTTAAAAATTCCCTTAGCTTTTCTCTAAGACCTTTACTGTACACAAAATGAGTAAACAAATGCTTATTCATTTGAAAAGTATTTCTTAAAGTTTGTAAGCAAGCCTTCTGACTCCACTAGGACTAAGGAAGAATCATGCTATTTTGTGACTGGAAAAACTCAGACATACAGTATCTCAAGATTTTACTAAGTCTTACCGAATTTAGACATATACCAAGTTAGTACTTTTTAAAAAACTTACAATGAAATTCCATTAAAAATGAGTAATCTTCCAAAATGTAGATATATTATGCATATTGCATTCAATTAATACAACTATTTTACTCACCAACTCCATTAAATCTTTTAACTTCCCAATTTCTTCTGGAATGGATACTAGTTTATTATTACTGACGACCAAAACTTTAAGGGGAAGATCAAATAGGTATTTTGGCAATGTTGATAAAAGATTTCGGCTGAAAAGAATGAGAAAGTTTCTTTATGAGAGTATGTATGTAATGTGACATATTAAAAATGAAGAAATCACTTTTTAAGTAAATAATATTCTATCACTAAGTAATAACTTAATAATTACTTACTGAGTGCTCACTTTGTATCAGGCACAGTGGTAACTTTCTTATAAGCACTGTCTCATTTAATCCTCATGTTGATGACACAAGATTAAGTAGTTATTATCTCCATTATACAAATCAGAAAATGAAAGTTAAAACTGCTTAAGTGATTTGCCCAAGTACTGCAGAGATTCATAGCATAGCAAAGCCTATGCAGGCAGACCTATGATACTACTCTACACACCGTCAGTTCTCAAAAACACAGAATGATTCTTCTGAGATCAATAATGTCAGAACTTTGCTCCTTGATATAATTCTGGCATATTCAATACTTCCATGCTAGGGAAAGTCTCCAGGGATAAATGTGCATGCACTACGTTCAAGTTTATAAAAGAATGAATAGGACTATATCTTCAAAAACATGTAGTAACCCTAACCCATTCCCTTTTAAGGTTTAACAGCCTATTAGCCCTTTATCTCAGCCCAAAGTTGATAAAACATTCTTATCTTTGTAGATACATTTAAATATAATAACTAACATTTACTGAGTGCCTACTATTGCCAGGCCATGTTCAGAGCAGCTCATGTGAATTAACTCTCACAGTGATCCCCATTTTGCAGATGAAGAAATAGTCACAAGAGTGTAAATAAACTGCTCAAAGTCACACAGCTGAAAGTGGGAGAGGCAGGATTCAAACCCAGGCAATCTGGCTCTGGGGTCTTTGCCCTCAAAGTACTATGGTCAAATTTATATGCCAAAACAGACTGACTGACCCAAATGAACCACTACCAAAATGTATATATTTCCATTCCATTTACATACTAACAAGCATTGGTAAGCGATAAGCTATTATTTTTCCTATTTTTCAAAGTGACATTTATAGACCTATACCTAGCATTTCATGTAACATACACAGCAACAAAAGTCCAGTGTTACTCAAGTGGGGACTTGAAGACCGTCCTCCCCATCTTTTCTGTGGCAAAGAACATCCAGAAATACTAAACTGGCTTTAATAACACAGCACAAACAAACAAACAAACAAAAAAATGGCAATGCCCCTCAACTAGCAATACTGGCCAGACTACTAGAACGTCAAATATGCTAGGGTCCTGTCATAATCCTTCATACTTTCAGGATCAAGCAGGCTCCTTGGAGAAATGGTCTGCCTGGGGCCCTTCACACCAGGGCACACAAGGATCTTTCTATACGATTCTACTGAAAAAGGGGGGGGGGGTAGTATATAGGAAGAAAGAACAGTTGAAAATTATTTAACACGTTTATTAAGATATTTTCACCAAAATAAATAAATACATGGAAGAAATAATGGCGAACTCATTCTAATACATCTTCAGGCCAAAAATAGCTTAAAAATTATTTTCTTCCCTTAAAAAGCATATTCAGGCCAAGCACAGTGGCTCATGCTTGTAATTCCAGCACTTCTGGGAGGCCGAGGCGGGCAAATCATTTGAGGTCAGGAGTTTGAGACCAGCCTGGCCAACATGGTGAAACACTGTCTCTACTAAAAATTAGCCGGGCCTGGTGGCAGGCACCTGTAGTTCCAGCTACTTGAGAGGCTGAGGCAGGTGAATCATTTGAACTTGGGAGGTGGAGGTTGCAGTGAGCCAAGATGGTGCCACTCCACCCTGAGAGACAGAGTAAGACTCCGTCTAAAAAAAAAAAAAAAAAAAGGCATATTCATAGAGTTAACACAATTATCTTTCACCAGGATCTGGTTTCTTCATACTGGCAAACAAATTATTAATTTTGTTTTTTACTACATGCTTTAAAGAGGAATTCACTCACTAGAACAAATGTTATTTCAATATAGTTTGCTCAAAGATTTTTGTGACTGTAAAAAAAAAATCAAAGTTGACTTTTACAGATCATGACAGGATAGAATTAGAGAACATTTTAGTAAAACTAAGATTACCATATGTGTTAATAGAGAAATGTAATTCAGTTTTTGGCAAATCACTTTTTCCGCAAAAGAACAAAATGAAACAGAAGCAAAGACAAAACTTAAAAACACCTCATTTTCCTCAAACCTCTCCTAAGCCAGGCCAAGGAGATTTATACCTACTTAGAGAAAGGACAACCCAAATGACTGACATCTATGGAAGGAAACCTCCCTCACACATTTTAAGGTGTAAAGTGGTTTCAGTTAAAATAGCTTGTACTGTCAGGTAACACCACTAGGAGAGTCATATAAAAGAACTGATATATCACAGTGAGAAGGGAACATTATCATTTATGTATATTAATTATATTTACTACTTCTCCATATGGGAATTTAGACAAGTAACTTGGTTAATGAGGAGATTATCCCTTCCAACTGAATAAAAAAAGAAAAAGTTTCTAAAATTAAGTCACAATATATCAATTTTCATTCAATGTTACTGATTTGGCAGGGAAAGTTTTTTCTTATACTTAGTAAGTGTTCACTCTTTTATATATATAGGGTAAAAGCTATGTATGAATGAGAGCTCTACAGCCAGACTGCTTTGATTTTAATCTTGGCTCTACCACTTGCTGAATATATCTATGAATTTGGACAAAGAGCTTAACCCAGTTTCCTCATCTGTAATGCAGGGATAACAACAGTACCTATCTCAAAATGCTGTCATGAAAACTAGATAACCTAATATGGGTAAAGTGTTTGGAACACGGCCTAGCACATGGTAAGTACTTACTAAGTATAAACATGAACTGTCATCCACTTCCAAACCTTTCAATATTCTCATCCCACTCTAACCATCCTTGAAGTAGAAGCAAGAAGTCACAAAAGTGAGAAAAAATAACTCAAGTACTGTTTGTTGCACATATCTAAGGATGCATATAAAATCTGTATTGTGGTGCTATAATTTCTGGAAAATATTTATGGTCTAAAGCCTTGCTACTCAAACTGAGGTCTAAGGACCAGCAGGTAGGCATGAGCATTGCCAAGGGGCTTGTTAGAAATGCAGGCCCCACAACAGACCTAAGAAATTACAATCTGCATTCTAACAGATCCCCAGGTAATTCCTGTGTGTTAAAGTTTGCAAAGCTCTGCTCTCAAGAAAAGCCTACAAAATAATGTGAACATATAAAAAACACAAATAAGATACTGTTGAGATAAATTTAAGCTACACAGCCAAATCAAACATATTCCTTTGCCACTAAAAAAGGATTAGAACGACAATAAAAACCAAAATTTATTTTTAAATTGTTTCCTTACCTAATGTTAAGGTACGTTAACATCTGCAGATTTTTAATGGCTTCAGGAATGCTTTTGATGCAATTATGATATAAATTTAATGTTTCAAGGGGTGCAAATAACCAGACATCAGAAGGAATTTCTGTAAAACGATTTCTGGAAAGATCTGGAAAAAAAAATAGTGTCTGAGTATTAAACATATACCAATATCTATGGTAATTAAAAGAACTATTTTCACACTTGCTGAATCACTTAGAATCTAAGCAACTACTTAAAATACTTTAAAATATAGAATATTATCCATCAATACCTTGAAGGCAAAAAACATCATTTAGAAATACACTCATACGGCTGGGCGCGGTGGCTCACACCTGTAATACCAGCACTTTGGCAGGCCAAAGCAGGCAGATCTTTTGAGCTAAGGAGTTGGAGACCAGCCTGGCCAACATGGTGAAACCCTGTCTCTACTAAAAACACAAAAATTAGCCGGATGTGGTGGTGGGCCCCTGTAATCCCAGCTCCTCAGGAGGATGAGGCAGGAGAATCGCTTGAACCCAGGAGGCTCGGAGGTTGCAGGGAGCTGAGATCACGCCGCTACACTCCAGCCTGGGTGACAGAGCGAGACTCTGTCTCAAAAAAAAAAAAAAAAAAAAAACCTCACAGAATGCATGTCTATTAACCAAACGTATTTGATATGCTTCAGTATACCTAAATTTCAAATATGTGATTTGTCTTTTAAAATACCAATGAAGAATTATCTCTGATCTTTAAAAGCAAACACAAAAATACCTCCCACGATCCCACATCCCCCTCCATCTGCCTCTTCTTTTACAGCCAAACTTACATAAATCTACAACACAACTAAATTTATTACTTACCATGGACTTCTCAACCCACTACAATTTGGTTTCTATCCACTCTCACATCCACCAATGTTACCAACAACCACCATATCAATAACCATTCCATATGTCTGGAAAGATTATTTTCCTTTGGCTTAGAAGACTACACTTCTGGGATCTCTTCCTACCTCTCTGGCTACTTCTTATTTTCTTTTCCTAGGTTTTCCTCTACCTGTATCATAAACATTGTTATTCCCAGGAACTATGACTAAGGTACTCTTTTCCTTCTTGAGACATACACCCCCCAACCGGTAGGAGCCGCCCTCTACGAGAGCGCTGGAAGACCGCGACTGAGTTGCTGCCTCATCACCTCCCACTGCCTCTGACCCACCGTTCGAAAAGCAGACATGATGGAAGCGGATCGCCCAGAGAAGCTTTTTGTTGGGGGCCTCAACCTCAAAACCGAGGAGAAAGCCCTCAAGGCTGAGTTTGTCAAGTATGGCCGCATCATCAACGTTTTCCTGATGAAAGACCGAGAAACCAACAAATCGAGGGGCTTTACGTTCGTCACCTTCGAAAGCCCTGCAGATGCCAAGGCCGCCGCCAGAGATCTGAATGGCAAGTACCTTGATGGTAAGGCCATCAAGGTGGCCCGGGCCATCAAACCAGCATTCAAGAGCAGCCGGTGGGGGCCGCCGCCCCCCAGCAGCAGCAGTTGCTTGAGGTTCCCACACGGAACCCGTGGGTGTGGCAGCAGCCCACAGCGACCCCACTCCTGGGGCGGGCCTGATGATGGCCACGGCTACGCGGGGTATTTTGACCAGTGGCCCTACAGGGCCCCGATGCCCAGGAAGCGTGGGCCACCGCCACAGCGCTGGGCCAGCCCACTCCGCAAGAGGGCCGCGCCGTCGAGCCTGGCTCGCAGTGTTGGCAGTGGAATGCGCGGGAAGGCCCCGGCTGTGTGGGGGCGAGACGGCTACTCAAGCGTGCAGCTGCAGCGCTGGGCCGGCCCACCCTGCAAGAGGGCTGTGCCCCCGTCGAGCCTGGCTCGCATTGGTGGCGGTGGAATGCCTGGGAAGGCGCCGGCCATGTGGGGGCGAGAGGGCTACTCAGGCCCACTGCTCCGGGAGCCACTGCCCCGGTGCCGCGACCCCGGGGATTTTATCCCCGCGCTCAGAGAGTACAGCCGCCGCTATTATAGCCACTCCAGTGTCCGGGACTACTGTCCCTTGAGAGGCTATGGCAAGCAAAACAGCTACAGGGGTCGCGACCGTGACTACGTGGATCATCCCAGCAGAGGCTCCTACCGAGAGCCCCTCGAGAGCTACGGAGGCCCGTGCGGCGCCACCCCTGGGCGGGGGACACTGCCATCTAACAGAGGAGGATACCGCTATGAGGGGTACCGGGGCCGCTCACCCGACGCGTTGCCTGTCACCTTGCCAGATGCCTACAGCGGGGGCCGCGACAGTTCCAGCAACGGCCGGAGCGACCGCTATGGAGGAAGAGGCCACTACGAGGAGTATGGAGGCCCTTCCCCTGACACCTACAGCGGGGGCCGCTCGCCCATCCCCTACAGCAGAGGCCGCGACAGTTCCAGCAACAGTTACAGCTGGAGCCACCGCTACAGAGGAGGAGGCCACTACGAGGAGTACCAAGGTCGCTCGCCCGAGGCCACCTACAGCGGGGGCCGCTCGCCCGAGGCCGCCAACAGCGGGGGCCGCTCGCCCGAGGCCGCCTACAGCGGGGGCCGCTCGCCCGAGGCCGCCTACAGCGGGGGCCGCTCGCCCGAGGCCGCCTACAGCGGGGGCCGCTCGCCCGAGGCCGCCTACAGCGGGGGCCGCTCGCCCGAGGCCGCCTACAGCGGGGGCCGCTCGCCCGAGGCCGCCTACAGCGGGGGCCGCCACAGTTCCAGCAACACTTACGGCGGGAGCCAACGCTATGGAGGCGGAGACCACTACGAGGAGTACCGAGGCTGCTCGCAGGACACCCACAGCGGGGGCCGCTCGCCTGACACCCACAGTGGTGGCCGCTATCCCAGGGCTCACACTGGGGGCCACTCGCCCAACGCCCACAGCGGGGACCGCTCCACCGATGCCTGCAGCAGGGGCCACGACAGTTCCAGCAACAGTTACGGCCGGAGCGACCACTATGGAGGAGGAGGCAGCTACGAGGAGTACCGAGGCCACTCGCCCGACACCTACAGCAGGGGCCGCGACAGTTCCAGCAACAGTCATGGCCGGAGCCACCGCTACGGAGGAGGAGGCCGCTACGAGGAGTACGGAGGCCGCTCACCTGACGCCTACGGTGGGGGCCACGACAGTTCCATCAACAGCTACGGCCTGAGTGACCGCTACGCAGGAGGAGGCCGCTATAAGGAGTACCTGGGCAGCTCGCCCGACGCCTACGGTGGGAGCCGCAACAGTTCCAGCAACAGTTACGGCCGGAGCGATAGCTACTCGAGAGGTCGAGATCGGGTAGGCAGACCGGATCTTGGGCTCCCTCTGCCCATGGAAAGGAGCAGCCCTCCCCTGCATGATTCTTACAGCCGGTCGAGCTGCAGGGTGCCCAGGGGTGGAGGCCGTCAAGGAGGCCGCTTGGAGAGAGGGGAAGGCTGGAGCAGATACTAACTAAGCAGGAACAGACTTGGGACCAAAAATTCCTTTTCAAAGAAACAAAAAGAACAACCTGTTCTATATTAAACTACCCAAGGACTAGTATAAGAGTTGTTTTTACCTTTTAAGAATTTCCTGTTAAGATCTCCATTTTTATGCTTTTGTGAGGAAAAACTTAAAATTTCTTTAGTTTGAAATTGTTAATGTTTCTTTCAACCAGTTCATGTTAAAAGTGTAAGATATGAACCTGAGTCCTAGTCGTCTTCTATTTACAAGTTGAAATACGATTAATGGCTTCTTTGCTTGTAAATTTGCCTGATAAATGAGGCAAACAGTTCTAAGATCTTTCATAAACATCTGCTCACCTAAAATGGAAAAATGGATCATTCTGCTCATTTAAACCAACTAGATTTTGGGTGGAGAGTGGGAGGGATTGGTGTATTTCAGATTTCAGGGTATCTTTCTAACTGAATCTCAGTGTTCCCAGTATTAAAAACCAAACAACCAGCAACAACAACAACAAAAATGATTTAGATCAAATGTTTATGAAAAGAAAATTATGTTCACTCAGTAAATCTGAAAAGTAAATGGAAAAAAAAAAAGATATACACTCTACTGGGTGATTTCATCTGTCCTAGGTCCAAATTATATTTATATACTGATGAATTGCAAATTAAGGATATGTCTAAAAGCCTATGTTCTGATCTTCAGGACTTCACCTTGATATCTCTCAGGCACCTCAAATTCTACAAGTATAAAATCTGAAATGAAGATCTTTTCCCACACTTCTATTTTTTTTTTTTTTTTTTCCTTCTCATCTCAATGTCAACAACATCCTCCTGGTGAGTTGCTCAAGCCAGAAACCTGGTATTCATCCTTGATTCATTCGTCTCCTAAATTATTGCAAGTACACACAAATATACTTCCATTCATTTAAATTTTCACAAAAATAAAATCATGGAATTGTTACAACCATTACTCCTCTATTAAGGGTTTATTTGTTAAATGAATTTTGAAGAATACTTAGGACATTGCAGTAGTGGGTTGAAAAACAAATACTCTAGAAGAGAGTTGGCTCAACCTCACCACTGTGGACGTCTGATAACCATTGTGGGGGGCTATCCTGGCCACTGTAGGATACTTAGCAGCATCTCTGGCATCTACCCACTAGATGCCAGCAATAACCTCTATTCATGGCAGACAAATAATGTCCCCAAAGGTACAAACCCCCAACAACTACCTGAATATCAAGTTAGTTACCTTATCATAGAAATTTACTTTGCTCACACTAGCCCATTATACTTAATTGGTTAAAAACGTAAGAAAATTTTGTGCCTCTGTTAGGAAGAGCATGCAGTTTAGTTCAATGTATCTCATTTAGTATCTGGTCTGCCCTCATAAAAACAACCTCCTATCAATAATGCTCAACTTCATTCCAAGGGATGAGACCTAGTCACTTAGCAATATAGTAAGTTCCTTATTCAGAACATTAACATATGTATTACTACATGTGTAATATATAGAGATACATATAGAGGAGATAGATATATATTCTCACTCTTAACCTAATGTAAAATCATATAACTGGCAAAAAAAAGTTATGTTTATATAATATAAAAATTAATTTCTATTCTTCCTCCTCCCACCATAAAATTCTGAATAACTTAAAAAACAATAGAATTACTAGAAACCAAAATCTGAACTAGAAACAAATGTTTCCCAATATTCTGGCTTACCTCCTCTGGATACCCAAGCATCACACAGTTCTATTAGGGAGGAAAATGAAGTCACTGTTTTTAGTTTAGGATTTTTTTTTTATATTTAGGGTTTTACCTCTTATTCTTGTAACTTCAGAATTCTGGGAGTTCAAAATTAGTATTTACAATTAATTTGAAATCCTAAAAACAAAATTATGCTCAGTTTGTTATTCTGTATAATACCTAGTATTAGGCACTCATAAATAATACAGTGGTCTCAGAGATAGATGATAGTAACTTGTATTAAGATTGCAAGAATAGGGATAAGAGAAAGTGGATAAAATTTGAAATATATTTTGAAATTAGTACTCACAGGGAGTGGCAAGGAACTAGGTATGTGGAAGAAACGAGAGGAAAGAATCAAGGATGGCACCCAGGATTCTGGCCTAGAGAGCTAAAATAATATCTAATAAACAGTGGGAGTGTAACAGGATTTTTGTAGTTTCTTCTGCTGGTGAGGTTTTGGCTTTGTTTTTTTTTTTTTTTTTTTTTGAAACAGAGGTGCAATGAAGGGTTCAAGTTTATATCTGTATAAACCGAGACATCTGAGAGAGACTCAAAGAGGGGCTGTTAAATGGGCATTAGACAGATGAATCTTGATCTCCTAAGTGAAGTCTGGGATAGATATATAAAATTGAAAGTTGTGGCCAGGCACAGTGGCTCACGCCTGTAATCCCAGCACTTTGGGAGGCCGACATGGGCGGATCACAAGGTCAGGAGTTCAAGACCAGCCTGACCAACAATGGTGAAACCCCATCTCTTTCTAAAAATACAAAATTTAGGCCGGGCGCGGTGGCTCAAGCCTGTAATCCCAGCACTTTGGGAGACCGAGACGGGCGGATCACGAGGTCAGGAGATCGAGACCATCCTGGCTAACACGGAGAAACCCCGTCTCTACTAAAAAATACAAAAAACTAGCCGGGCGAGGTGGCGGGCGCCTGTAGTCCCAGCTACTCGGGAGGCTGAGGCAGGAGAATGGCGCAAACCCGGGAGGCAGAGCTTGCAGTGAGCTGAGATCCAGCCACTGCACTCCAGCCTGGGCGACAGAGCCAGACTCCGTCTCAAAAAAAAAAAAAAAAAAAAAAAAAAAAATACAAAATTTAGCCAGGTATGGTGGTGCGCACCTGTAATTCCAGCTACTCAGGAGGCTAAGGCAGGAGAATTGCTTGAACCCGGGAGGCAGAGGTTGCAGTGAGCCAAGATTGTGCCACTGCACTCCAGCCTGAGCGACAGAATGAGACTCCATCTCAAAAACAAACAAACAAACAAAAAAAATTTGAAAGTTGTAGGAATATGGTTAGTTCTATTAAATCACAGAAATGGAGGACATCACCTAATATCAGAGTATCGAATTAGAGGACAAAGAATGGGCTATCAGGAAGGCCAACAGTTAGAAAGTGAGTAGAGAAAAAACAGCAAGCAGAGAAGTCTGAAAATAATGGTCATAAGAAAACACAGTAACCATATGAAAAGATCAAAGAAGCTCAAAAAGTGACAGGAGGCTGACCTTTGTTTTCCAAGATAGCTGACTAAAAACATTTCCAGCATGCCTCATCCACTTAGAAAAACCAAAGTGGTATGCAGACAATCACACTTTGAATACATTATCCAACAGGGAACACAGGGTTCAACAGAAAAAGTGAAAGGAAACTCCAAAATCTGGGAATGAGAAGGAAAGCAGACAGCCTGTGTGGTCAAGACCGGCTGGGAACTGGCAATGAATCCCCAATACAAGAGAGAGTGAATATCTTTCTGCAGTCCACTTTCCCACTGGGGAATCACACAATTCAGGCCACAGGAGAGCACCCTGACCCACCCAAATTCTGAATCTGATTTAGGGAGCATCCAGGAGACTATGAGAAGGAACAGCTCCAGGGAGGCAACATGCCCTGGGTCCCACACAATTCCTGAGAACTAAGTAGCCACAGTAAGATGCCATTCTTAATCCTAGCTCTTAGCAACTATGAGTGGTCCTAGAAATCTGCAGCACCAGTCTTGGCCATTGGGGAAGATCAGGTTGCATCTTGTGGAGCAGGGGCTTGAGCAGGAATGGGGATCAATGGGGATCCCACAACCAAAACTAAGTAGCAGACATGGCATGGGCTGCAGTCTCTGGCACTGGAACCAGGCTCCCAATGCTCTAATCCTGAGCAGGATGAGTTACTGCAGAGGCTTGGTCTTGAGCTGGGTGCTGGCTTCTATGGCTCATGGCTGAATTACGGGCTAGGTGCAAACTGCCATACTAACAGAACAGCCAGGTTGGCTGCCACAGCTGGGATGGGGGAGGGACAGCAGTGGTCTCATCCTTCCTGGCACCTATGGCACGACCTCAGCACAGCAGCAGTCACCTCTCACCCAAGCATTTCACCAGAGGCGTGAGGACTACACTGCCTGCCCTACCCCCACATCATAGTTCATGCATGCACTTGCCATTGGGAGGTGTTGAGTACAAGCTTGCCCAGTCTGGATCCACCCAGCTTCACCCCCCTAACCCTATGCCAACACAAACTGGTGGGGGGGGGCCAGGTTCTGGGTGTTCCACAACCCAATCCACCACCTGGGGCACATGAGCACTTCTAGGGGACAGAGACTGAGCATAAACACCCTACATCTACAGTCTCAGCTGGCTCTTACCTGCAAGCACCACCTCTGACCTAGAAGCCAGTTTGCACAGCCTGTTGCAACCACTTCCAGCACAAGAGCACAGTGCAAGGGAACAAGGAGAGCATCTCACCACCACTGCTACGTCTATCACCCTCACTACCCCAGCTGCTCGGGAGCTCGAGAGCCTTCTTATATGCCTGGTATACTGCTACTAAAACTGGCATCTGAGAAAGCCACCCAGATGCCCAAACATTAGCCTGCCTGGAAACTGCCAACACAGGAGCCAGCATATGCTGTCCCAGGTCACAAGGACAGACATACTTGGCACACTTCTGCTACCATTAAAACCTGATGATGGGCCCATCAGGCACTCAAGTCACAAGCACAACTTCACCACAGGCCCCGCCAAGAACCACACATTACCACAATGAAGATAGCCATATAAATTATACACAGTCTTCACTACTGCATGCACCTGAAAGCAAAGCCAGACGGCCTTGCCCAACTAACATCATTGTCACATCTTCAAGAAAAAAGTCCCCCATCCACATGAAAGTCATTTTTTAAAAAAGAAGATGTAACTATGAAGCCAGATGAGCAGAAACCAACATAAAGATACAGAAAACATGAAAAAGCTAGGTAATATGATGGCCTCAAATGAATGCAGTAATTCTCCAGCAATAGATCCTAACCAAAAAAGAAAAAAAAATCCTCAAATCCCAGATAAAGAATTCAAAATACTGATTTTAAAGAAGCTCAATGAGATGCCAGAGAAATCTAAAAACCAATACAAAGAACTCAAAAAATCAATTCAGAATACAAATAAAACCTTTTAACATGGAGATAAATATCTTTAAAAGATAAAAAGGCCGAGTACAGTGGCTAACGCCTATAATCTCAGCACTTTGGGAGGCCAAGGTAAGAGGACTGCTTGAACCCAGGTGTTCAGGACCAGTTTCGGCAACATAGCGAGAACCTGTCTCTACTAAAAATACAAACATTAGCTAGGCATGTTGGCACATGCTTGTAAATCCCAACTACTCAGGAAGCTGAGGCAGGAGGATCACTTGAGTCCAAAAGTTTGAGGTCATACTGAGCTATGATCATACCACTACACTCCAGCCTGGGCAACAGAACAAGTCTCTCTCTCTCCCCCCCACACACACACATACACACATACACACACACACACACACACATACACACACACAAATTCTGAAACTAAAAGATTCATTGAAGGAAATACAAAATACATTTGAAATACTAGATCAAGCAGAAGAAAGAATTTCAGAACTTGAAACACTAGATCAAACAGAAGAATTTCAGAACTTGAAGACAGGTCTTTTGAAATAATCCAGTCAGACAGAAATAAAGAAAAAGAATAAACAAAGCTTTTTTCTTTTTTTTTTTTTTTTGAACTTGCTTATTACTTTCATTTATTTATTTTTTTATTAGACTTTAAGTTCTGGGATCCACATGGAGAACATGCAGGTTTGCTACATAAGTATACATGTGCCATTTGAGACTACATAAAATGACCAAACTTACAAATTATTGGTATTCCTGAGGGAGATGAGAGATTAAAAGGCTTAGAAAGCCTATTTAACAAAATAAGAAATGAAACTTTTCCAAGTATAGCAAGATTTAGACATCCAGACACAGGAGACTCAGTGATCCCAAGGAAAACACAATGCAAAAAGGAGTTTGCCACAGCATATTATCAGATTGTCTAACGTAAAAAGAATTCTAAAATCAGCAAGACAGCCTTTAACCACAGCCACCACTGGAGAGCAGCAGCAATGGCTCTGTGCTACACTATGGTTGTGGGCCTCAACAAAGGCCACAAGGTGACCAAGAATGTGAGCAAGCCCAGACACAGTCGTAGCCTCGGGCGCCTGACCAAACATACCAAGTGTGTGCGGAGCATGACCCGAGAGGTGTGTGGCTTCACCCCATACGAGCGGCGAATCAAGGAGTTACTGAAGGTCTCCAAGGACAAACAGGCCCTCAAGTTCATCAAGAAAAGGGTGGGGACACACATCCTCACCAAGAGGAAACGAGAGGAGCTGAGCAATGTCCTGGCCACCATGAGGAAAATTACTGCTAAGAAAGACTGAGCCCCCTGCCCTGCCCTCTTCCTGAGATAAAGAACAGCTTGACAGAAAAAAATAAAATAAAATCATCAAGAGAAAAGCACCCTATCACCTACATAAGGAAACTCCATGAGACTAACATGAGACTTCTCACCAGAACCCTTAAAAGCCAGAAGAGAAGGGAATGACATATTAAAAGTGCTGAAATAAAAAAAAAATCACCTACATAAGGAAACTCCATGAGACTAACATGAGACTTCTCACCAGAAACCTTAAAAGCCAGAAGAGAAGGGAATGACATATTAAAAGTGCTGATAAAAAACAAAACAAAACAAAAAAAAACAAGACTGTCAGCCAAGAACTCAATATCCAGCAATAAGCTTCATAAATAAGAAGAAATGAAGTCTTTCCCAAACATGCAAATACTGAGGAATTCATCGCCACTAAACTGGCCCTACAAGAAATGCTCAAAGAAGTCCTCAACTTGGAAGTAAAAGTGATATTCATCATCATGAAAACACACAAAAGTATAAAACTCACTGGTAAAGCAATCACACAAAGGAGGAAGAAAAAGAAATCAAATGGCACCACTACAGAATTCCACCAAACCACAAAGACAAACATTCCAAGAAAAAAACAGAGAATTTATAAAACTGGAAAATGATTAACAATATGACAAGAACAAACCCTCACATATCAATATAAACCTTGAAAATAAATGAATTAAATGCCCTTTAAAAGATACAGATTGGCAAAATAGATTTTAAAAATATAATCCAACTATATGATGCTTACGAGAAACTCACATTACTTGTAAAGACACATATAGACCAAAAGTAAAGGAGTAGAAAGACAGTCCACACAAACAAATTCCAAAAGTGAGCAGCCCTAGCTGTACTTGCATCAATTAAATCAGATATTAAATAAAAGACGGTTAAAAAAAGACAAAGAACGTCATTCTATAATAAAGGGATCAATTTGGCAAGAGGTTATAACAATTTTAAATTTATATGCACCCAGCACTGGAGCACCCAGATCCATAAAACAAATATCACTAGGCCTAAAGAGAGAGAGAGATACAATAACGGTGGGAGACTTCAATGCACCACTAACAGCATCAGACTGATCATCTAGACAGGAAACCAACAAAGAAACATTAGATGTAAATTGGACTTTACACCAAACGGACCTAACAAATTTACAGAATATTCTGCCCAACAACTGCAGAATATACACTCTTTCGATGAGCGCATGGAACATTCTCCAAGATAAATCACATGTTAGGCCATAAAGCAAGTATCAACAAATGTTTAAAAATGAAATCCTATCAATTATTTTCTCATACCACAGTGGATAGAAATCAATACAAAAAGGAACTTCAGAAACTATACAAACACATGGATATTACACAAGCTCCTGAACAATCACTGGATCAAAGAAGAAATTAATACAAAAGATTAAAAATTTTTTGAAACAAATGAAAATGTAAACACAACAAACCAAAACCTGTGGGACATAGCAAAAGCAGTGGTAAGAGGGAAATTCATAGCATTAAATGCCTATTATTTAAAAAAAAGATTATAAATTATCAACCTAACAGTGCATCTCAAAAAACTAGAAAATCAAGAACAAACCACACTCAAAACTAGCAGAATTTGAAATAACAAAGATCACAGTATGAATGAAATGAAATGAAATGAAATAGAGACCAAAAAAAGATACAAGTATTAAAAAAAAACAGTTGATTCTGCAAAAAGATAAATAAAACTGATAAACCAGTAGCTAGACTAACCTAGAAGAGAGATGAATCAAATAAACACAATGAGAAATAAAAAAGGAAACATTACAACTGATACCACAGAAACACAATAGAACATCAGAAACTATTATGAACAACTATATACTCACAAACAAGAAAACCTAAAGGAAAGAGATAAATTCCTGGAAACACACAACCTACCAAGATTGAACAAGGAAGAAATAGAAAATCTAAACAGGCCAATAATGAACAGCAACATTGAATCAGTAGTAAAGAAAAAAAAAAAATTCCCGACAAAGACAAGCTCAGGGATTGTTGACGGAGCTTGGCTGAGGGATTCACAGCCAAATTCTATCAAATATAAAAAGAAGTAATACCACTCCTCCTGAAACTGTTCCAAAAAATTGAAGAGGAGAGTATTCTCCCTAATTCATTCCAATGAGGTCGCTATCACCCTAATACCAAAACTGGACAAGGACACAACAACCAAAAAAGGCAAACAGCAGACCAACATCCCTGATGAACATTCATGCAAGAATCCTCAACAAAATACTAGTAAATTGAATACAGGACATCAAAAAGATAATGCACTGTATCAGTTCATTCTCATGCTGCTGATAAAGACATACCTGAGACTAGGCAATTTACAAAAGAAAGAGGTTTATAGGACTTACAGTTCCACATGGCTGGGGAGGCCTCACAATCATGGTGGAAGGCAAGGAGGAGCAAGTCACATCTTACATGAATGATAGCAGACAAAGAGCTTGTGTAGGGAAACTCCCATTTTTGAAACCATCAGATGTCATGAGACTCATTCACTGTCACAAGAACAGCACGGGAATGACCCACCCCCATGATTCAACCATCTCCCACCGGATCCCTTCCACAATACGTGGGAATTATGGCAGCTATAAGATGAGATTTTGGTGGGGACACAGAGCCAAACCATATCAGACACCATGATCAAGTGGGTTTTACACCAAGGATAGAAAGATGGTTGAGTATATGCAAATTAATAAATGTGATATATCACATAAACAGAATTAAGGACAAAAAACATATGATCATCTCAATAGATGCAGAAAAAGCATTTGATAAAATTAAGCTTCCGGTCATGATAAAACCCCTCAACAAACGAGGCATAGAAGGAACATACCTCAAAAAAATAAAGGCCATATACAACAAACACACATATCATACCTACAACCCACATACCATACAACAAACCCACATATCATACTGAATGGGGAAAAGCTGAAGGCCTTCCTTCTAAGATCTACAACAAGACAAAGATGCCCACTTTCACCACTGTTATTGAATATAATACTGAAAGTCCTAGCCAGAGCAACTGGGCAAGAGAAAGAAATAAAACACATCCAAATCAAAAAGAAGGAAGTCAAAGTATCGCTGATTGCTGACGATATGATCTTATATCTAGAAAACCCTAAAGACTCCACCAAAAAAACTCTTAGATTTGATAAAGTTTCAGGATACAAAAATTAACATATAAAACACAGTAGCATTTCTATATACCAATAATGATCTCACTGAGAATGAAATCAAGAAGTCAATCCTATTTACCATACCTACCAAAAAAATAAAATACCTAGGAATAAATTTAACCAAAGAGGTGAAAGATCTCTACAAGGAAAACTATAAAACACAGATGAAAGAAATTGAAGATGACAAAAACAAATGGAAAGATATCTCATGCTTATGGATCAGAAGAATTAATATTGTTAAAATGACCATACTACCCAAAGCAATCTACAGGTTCAATGCAATCCCTACCAAAATACCAACACCATTTTTTCACAGAATTAGAAAAAAAAATCATAAAATTCATATAGAACCAAAAAAGAGTCCAAATAGCCAAAGCATTGGTCTTTTGCAACAACATGGATAGAACTGAAGGTCATTATCTTAAGTGAAACAAACCAGACACAGAAAGACAAATATCACATGTTCTCACTCACTCATTTTTTAGTGAATGCTAAAAAATGGTGTATACATAGATAAAGAGAGCAGAGTGATAGACAATGGAGACTCAGAAGGGTGACAGAGTGGGAGAGGGGTATATAATAATAAATCACCTAATGGGTACAATGTATGTTATTTGGGTGACAGATTCTCTGAATCCCCTAACTGGACTACTATGCATGCAATAAATTCGCACTTGTACCCCATAAATTATATAAATAAATTTTTAATGAAAAAAAAAAAAGAACAGCCACACTGGAAAACAGTCTGGTATGCGTTTACAAAGATAAATATGGTCTTAATTCAGCAATTGCAAGCCTGGGTATTTACTCAAATCAGTTCAAAACTAATGTCTACACGAAGTCTTCACACTAACAATTATAGCAGCCTTATTCATAATTGCCAAAATTTAGAAACAAACAAGACGCATCTTTCAATAGGTGAATGAATAAACTGTGGAATATCCATACAATGGAATCGCTTCCAGGAAATGAGCTTTCAAGCCATGAAAAGACATGGAGAGACCTTAACATATATTGCTTCTTGAAAGAAGCTAGTCTGAAATGTCTACATATGCTAGGATTCCTAGTAAATATCATTCTGGGAAGGGTAAAACTATGGTGATAGTAGAAAGATCAATGGTTGCCATGGATTTGGGAGGAAAAGAGGGAATAAGGGAAGAGGAAGAGAGTATTAGTCCATTTTCACACTGCTATAAAGAACTACCAGAAACTGAGTAATTTATAAAGAAAAGAGGTTTAATTGACTCACAGTCCACATAGCTTGGAGGCCTCAGGAAACTTACAATCACGGCAGAAGGCAAAGGAAGAGCAAGCACCTTCTTCACAAGATGGGGGCAGGGCAGGGGAACCGCTACACAATTATAAACCATCAGATCTTGTAAGAACTCACTCACTACCATGAGAGAAGCATGAGGGAAACCAGTCCCATGACCCAATCACTTCTCACCAGGTCCCTCCCCTGACACATGGTGATTACAATTCGATATGAGACCTGAGTGGGGACACAGAGCTAAACCATATCATTCTGTCACAGCCCTTCCCAAATCTCATTTCCTTATCACACTGCAAAATACAATTATTCCACCTCAACAGTCCCCAAATGTCTTAACTAATTCCAGCATTAAGTCAAAAGTCCAACTCCAAAGTCTCATCTGAGACAAGGCAAGTCCCATTCTGCCTATGAGTCTGTAAAATCAAAAGCAAGTTAGTTACTTCCTATATACAATGGGAGTACAGGCATTGTATAAATACACACGTTCCAAATGAGAGAAATTGGCCAAAATGAAAGGGCCTCAGGCCCCGTGCAAGTCCAAAATACAATGAGGAAGTCATTAAAACTTAAAGTTCCAAAATAATCTCCTTTGACTCCATGTCTCACATCCAGGGTACACTGATGGAAGGGGTGGGTTCCCAAGGCCTTGCATAGCTCTACCCTTGTGGGTCTTCAGGGTATAGCCCCATGGCTAGTTTCAGGGGCCAGCATTGAGTACTTGCAGCTTTTCCAAGTGCTTGGTACAAGCTGTCAGTCTGGAGGTATGGAGGATAGTGGCCATCTTCTCACAGCTTCACTAGGCAGTGCCCCAATGGGGACTCTGTGTGAGTCTCCAACCCCACATTTCCCCTCTACACTGTCCTAGTAGAGGTTACCCATGAGGGCTCTCGCCCTGCAGCAGACTTCTTCCTGGACATTCAGACATTACCATACAGCTTCTGAAATCTAGGCAGAGGTTCCCAAACCCCAGTTCCTGTCTTCTAAGCACCCACAGGCTGAACACCGTGTGGAGGCCATCAAGGCTTGAGGCTTGCACCCTCTGAGGCAACATTATGAGCTGTGCCTTGACCCCTTTTAACCACAGCTGAAGCTGGAGTGGCTGGGACACAGAGCACCATGTCATGAGGCTGCACAGAGCAGTAGGGCCCTGGGCCCAGCTCATGAAACCATTTTTCCCTCCTAGGCCTCCAGGCCTGTGATGGGAAGGGCTGTTGTGAAGATCTCTGAAATGCCCTGGAGACATTTTCCCCATGATTTTGACAATTAACATTTGGCTCCTTTTTACTTATGCAAATTTCTGCAGCAGGCTTGAATTACTTCCCAGTAAATCGGTTTTTCTTTTCCATCATATAGGCTTTAAATTTTCCAAACTTTTATGCTTTTCTTCCCTTTTAAACATTAAGTTCCAATGTCAGACCACCTCTTTGTGAATGCATATGACTGAACACTTTCAGAAACAGCCAGGTCACATCTTGAATGCTTTTCTACTTAGAAATTTCTTCTGCCAGATACCCTAAATCATGTCTCTTAAGTTCAAAGTTCCACAGATCTCTAGGGCGGGAACAAAATGCCATCAGTCTCCTTGTTAAAGCACAGCAAGAGTGACCTTTACTTCAGTTCCCAGTAAGTTCCTCATCTCCATCTGAGACGACCTCAGCCTGGATTTCATTGTCCACATCACTATCACCTTTTAGTCATAACAATTCAACAAGTCTCTAGGGAGTTCCAAATTTTCCCACATCATATTCCTGTCTTCTTCTGAGCCCTCCAAACTGTTCCAACTTCTGCCCATTACCCAGTTCCAAAGTTGCTTCCATATTTTCAAGTATCTTTATAGCAATGCCCCACTTCTTTAGTAACAATTTTCTGTATTAGTCCATTCTCACGCTGTGATATAAAACCACTTGAGAATGGGTAATTTATAACGAAAAGAGGTTTAATTGACACACAGTTCTGCATGGCTGGGGAGGCCTTAGGAAACACAATCATGGCAGAAGGTGAAGAAGAAGCAAGCACCTTCTTCACAAGGCAGAGGGCAGGAGGAGAATGCTACACACTTATAAACCATCAGATCTCATAAGAACTCACTATCATGAGAACAGTATTGGGGAAACCACTCTCATGATCCAATCACCTCCTACCAGGTCCCTACCCCAACACATGGTGGTTACAATTCAATATGAGATTTGGGTGGGGACCCAGAGCTAAACCATATCAAAGAGTGATTAATACATGGAACACAGAATTTTCAGGGCAGTTACACTCTTCTATGTGATACTGTGATGATGCATACATGACACATGCATTTGTCAAAACACATACAACTATACAACACAAAGACTGAACCCTAATGTATAGACTTTAATAATAAAGTATAGCTTCATCAATTTTCGTAATCATCAAGTATACCATATATTGGTTCGTTAATTGTAAAAACACATTACAAAAATATAAGATGCTAAAAATAGGAAAACTATGAGCTGGAGAAAAGGAGTATGGGGTAACTGTACTATCTGCTCAATTTTTTTGTAAACCTAAAACTTCTGAAAAAATAACATGAAAAAAGCAAATAAACTACAAAAAAGGGACAGAAAAAAATACTAAATCATCAGTATTAATAACAAGAATAATTTAATGATTTAAATAATATCAAGACATTACTAATCTACACATTTTTCATAATCTTTTATGTTCATTCCCCTTCAAATAAAAGATTATTTAGTTAAATTACAAAGTAACATTATAAGCTCCCTTAGGGAATTTAATTAAATGTGCATTCATAAACTATTTTCTGGATGATTCCATGTATTTATTTACTAAATACCATTTAAAATTATAATTATTATTCTTATTTAATGGAGTTAAATCAAATAAAGAATAATAAATCTTGTTGGGAACAGGCCCCCAAATCTGGCCATGAACTGGCCCCAAAACTGGCCATTAACAAAATCTCTGCGGCACTGTGACATGTTCGTGATGGCCATGAAGCCCACGCTGGAAGGTTGTGGGCTTGCCGAAATGAGGGCAAGGAATACCTGGCCCACCCAGGGTGGAAAACCACTTAAAGGTGTTCCTGAACCACAAACAATAGCATGAGCGATCTGTGCCTTAAGGAGATGCTCCTACCACAGATAACTAGTCAGACCCATCCCTTTATTTCAGTCCATCCCTTTGTTTCCTGCAAGGAATACTTTTAGCTAATCTATAATCTATAGAAACAATGCTTATCACTGGCTTGCTGTCAATAAATATACAGGTAAATCTCTGTTCAAGGTTCTCAGCTCTGAAGGTTGTGAGACCCCTGATTTCCCACTCCACACTCTGTATTTCTGTGTGTGTGTCTTCAATTCCTCTAGTGCCACTGGTTTAAGGTCTGCACAACCGAGCTGGTCTCGGCAAAATCTAATTCTTAGGTGTTTCAGATTTTAAATCATTATGAACGTCCTTTTTAAAGTACTGAGTAAATACAGTAACAGTGCCAAAAAAATACAACCATGGAAAGAAAGATGGGAAATAACATAAAACTATTTGTGTCTTAATTTCTTGAACTATCTCAAACTAACAGCATCTCATATTTTCCATCAAAAAAGTGAAGATTAACTTTTATATCACTATAATGAATAAAATTTAAACTGATTTAAAATGTTTATCTTGTGATATACAATAAAGGAGCTTTTTAAACATTAAAAATCACTTAACATGTACACTAGGGCAACTAGAAAAATATGACTAATAATGAACAAATAATTGAGAAATACATGCAAAACTGGTATTTTAATTGAGTTCCAGCAAAAAAATTAAATAAATAAAAATTCCACCTAAAAATTGGGGGAAAAAACCAGCTGGGTGTAGTTGGTGGCCTGTTGGGATTACATGCCTGTAATCCCAACACTTTGGGAGGGCCAGGTTGGGAGATCATTTGAGCCCAAGTGTTCCAGACCAGCCTGGGCAATATGGCAAAACGCTATCTTTACAAAAACATACAAAAAGTAGCTGGGCTTGGTGCATGCCTGTAGTTCCAGCTACTCTTAAGGTGGGAGGATGGTTTGAGCCCAGGAGGTTGAGGCTGCAGTGAGCCATGATCATGCCACTGCACTCATGCCTGGGTGACAGAGTGAGACCCTGTCTTTTTCAAAAAATAAAAATAAATAAAAAATTGGAAAACTGGTCATTTATTCCTCCATGGAAGATTCACTTCACAACAATTTCAAAGCCTACTTTCTTAGGCAACAAACAGCACTTGGGAAAAGACAATTATAAAATTATAAAAATGTTTCACCTTTTCCACATAAAAAAGGACATTAAAACGTGTATTTATCTTCCTATCGTAGGCTGAAGATATCAGATCCTAATTCTGGAACCTGTAAGTGTTATCTTATATGCTAAAGTTTTTACAGACGTAATTAAGAATCTTGTGATGAGATTAGCCTGCATCATCCATGTGGACTCTAAATGCCATCACATGTATCCTTGTAAGAGGAAAGCAGCGGGTAAACTACACAGACTGAAGAGGGGGCCACGTGGAGAAGGAGGGAGCCACTGGAATAATTCTGCCACACAATGCCAGTAGCCATCAGAAGCTAGAAGAGGCAAAGAATGGATTCTCCCCTAGAGCCTCCTCATAGAGAGTGCAGCCCTGCCAAAACCTTGATTTTAGCTCAATTAAATTCGCTTCTAACTTCCAGTCTCCAAACCTGTGAGTGACTAAATTTGTTTTTTAAATCATTAAGTTTGTGATAATTTGTTATGGCAGGCACAAGAAACTAATACACACCATAATGATAGTTTATTGGAATTAATAAGAGAATAATTGTAAATATTTTTAATTATATAGCTGTGTATTTTTTTCTTGTGCAGTATCGATACCTCAGTTAATTAGTATCCAAAGGGATAAGCACCTTTATAACCACTGAGCTGTTTTTCTTGTCTCATTTTTAATCATAAAATCCAGTATTGGCAGTAAATCAACAGTAGACAGATTGCTATGTACTGTTTCCCGCCTTCCTTCAAGACATTCCTTGTAAAACTGCTGGGAGTCTATTAGAGACCTTGGTCAATAATCTTAAGTAACCCAATCTAAATTATGTTCTGTATCACTCTTGAGCTTGAGAGACCAAGGAACCAGAGAAGGAGAGGAGTCAGATGGAATAGAAATCTGTTTGCTGTCTCCCAAGCTGCACCCACAGAGCCACAGATTGGTCTATCTGCTTGCTGCCCATTGAAATTCCTGGCCCACTGGCTACCATTTCTTCCAAATATACAAAATGACTTTCAGAAATTATACTATTATACTGTACTAATTATAGTCTTATCGTATTCAGTGTACAAATGGGTAGAGAGAGTTTTTTGCACAAATTGTTAAACTTGAGTTTAAGTGCTGTTTAATAATATAGATTACCATAGTCTCTCCTTTTTAAAAAAATCCTAGGTAATATTTGAAAGCCTGACACACTTTTACCTCTGGCCCTAAAAATGCCATCACATGTATCCTTATAAGAGGAAAGCAGAGGGAAGTTAAACAGACACATTAAGGAGAGGGCCATGTGATTTTTACCTCTGATAAAATTCCTAAAAATGAAGTGTGCTGTTTGAACACATCTTCATCGTTACAGTAATCACCATAGAATTGTCTGCTTGAAGGAACATGGGAGTTAATGGAGAAATAACTTGAAATCAGAACTCTAAATTCACATCAAGAATAACCTAAGTGGAATTGAGGGAAATATTATACACAGACACCCTATATGCTAGATCACAATACCATGCACTTTGCATAGATTATTTCTAATCCTTTTAACAATTTTGTAAGGTAGTTACTGTTTCTCATTTAACATGTTGATATGGTTTGGCCATGTGCCCACCAAAATCTCATCTTGAATTCCCACATGTTGTGGGAGGGACCCGGTGGGAGTTAATTGAATCCTAGGGGCAAGTCTTGCCCATGCTGTTCTTATGATAGTGAGTAAGTCTCACAAGATCTGATGGTTTTAAAAAGGGGAGGTTCCCTGCACAAGCTCTATTCTCTTGTCTGCCACCATGTGAGATGTGCCTTTTACCTTCCACCATGATTGTGAGGTCTCCTCAGCCACATGGAACTGTTTAAGTCCAATAAACCTCTTTCTTTTGTAAATTGCCCAGTCTCGGGTATGTCTTTATCTGCAGCATGAAAATGGATGAATACAGTAAATTGGTACCAGTAGAGTGGGGCACTGCTGAAAAGATACCCAAAAATGTGGAAGTGACTCTGGAACTGGGTAACAGGCAGAAGTTGGAACAGTTTGGAGGGCTCAGAAGAAGACAGGAAAATGTGGGAAAGTTTGGAACTTCCTAGAAACTTGTTGAATGGTTTTGAACAAAATGCTAATAATGATATGGACAATGAAATCCAGGCTGAGGTGATCTCAGATGGAGATGAGGAACTTGTTGGGAACTGGAGCAAAGGTGACACTCTTGTTATGTTTTAGCAAAGAGACTGGTGGCATTTTGCCCCTGCCCGAGAGATTTGTGGAACTTTGAACTTGAGAGAGATGATTTAGAGTATCTGGTGGAAGAAATTTCTAGGCAGCAAAGCATTCAAGAGGTGACTTGGGTGCCATTAAAAGCACTCAGTTTTAAAAGGGAAACAGCATACAAGTTTGGAAAATTTGCACCCTGACAATGTGATAGAAAAGAAAATCACATTTTCTGAGGAGAAATTCAAGCTGGCTGCAGAAATTTGCATAAGTATCCAGGACCCGAATGTTAATCCCCAAGCAAATGGGGAAGATGTCTCCAGGGCATGTCAGAGGTCTTCACAGCAGCCCATCCCATCACAGGTCTGAAAGCCTAGGATGAAAAAATGGCTTCGTGGGCCAGGCCCAGGGTCCCTGTACGGTGTGCAGGCTAGGGACTTGTTGCCCTGTGTCCCAGCCACTCCAGGCATGACTATAAGGGGCCAAGGTACAGCTTGGGCCGTGGCTTCAGAGGGTGCAAGCCCCAAGTCATGGCAGCTTCCATGTGGTGCTGAGCCTGCGGGTGCACAGAAGTCAAGAATTGAGGTTTGGGAACCTCTACCTAGATTTCAGAGAATGTATGGAAATGCCTGTATGTCCAGGCAGAACGTTGCTGCAGGGGTGGGGACCTCATGGAGAACCTCTGCTAGGGCAGTGCAGAAAGGAAATGTGGGGTCAGACCCTCCACACAAAGTCCCCACTGGGGCACTGCCTAGTGGAACTATGAGAAGAGGGCCACCGTTCTCCAGACCCCACAACGGTAGATCCACTGACAGCTTGCACCGTGCACCTGGAAAAGCCACAGACACCCGGTGCCAGCTTATGAAAGCAGCCAGGAGGGAGGCTGTACCCTGCTAAGCCACAGGGGCGGAGCTGCCCAAGACCATAGGAACTCACCTCTTGCATCAGCATGACCTGGATGTGAGACATGGAGTCAAAGGAGATCATTTTGGAACTTCAAGATTTGACTCCCCCACTGGATTTCAAACTTGCACAGGGCCTGTAGCCCCTTCATTTTGGCCAAATTCTCCCATTTGGAATGGTTGTATTTACCAGATGCCTGTATCCTCATTGTATCTAGGAAGTAACTCACTCGCTTTTGATTTTACAGGCTCATAGCCAAAAGGGTCTTGCCTTGTCTCAGATGAGACTTTGGACTGTGGACTTTTGAGTCAATACTGAAATGAGTTAAGACTTTGTGTGACTGTTGGGAAGGTATGATTGGTTTTGAAATGTGAGGACATGAGATTTGAGAGGGGTCAAGGGCAGAATTATATGGTTTGGCTGTGTTCTCACTCAACTCTCATCTTGAATTCCCATGTGTTGTGGGAGGGAACTGATGGAAAATAATTGAATCATAGGGGCAGGTCTTTCCTGTGCTGTTCTCATGATAGTAAGTTTCATGAGATCTGATGGTTTTAAAAAGGGGAGGTTCCCTGCACAAGCTCTGTTCTCTTGTCTACCACCATGTGAGAAGTGCCTTTCACCTTCTGCCACGATTGTGAAGCCTCCCCAGCCACGTGGAACTGTAAGTCCAACAAATTTCTTTCTTTTGTAAATTGCCCAGTCTCGGATATGTCTTTATCAGCAGCATGAAAACAGACTAATACACATATGAAGCAACGATACACTCAATGACATGCCTTCCCAAAGCTAAAAAAAAATTAAAAACTAGTAATAACTGACAGCGCTGGGATTCCAAACTCATGTGTCTTCAAAGTCTATGTTCTATGTGTGATTTTCCAGTCCTCTAACACACTACCGCAACCTTCTGTCCCACATCTCAAATATTCTGTCTCACTGCAACCACAAACCAGGGTCTGAAGAATTCTAAATCTCCTAACAATATCCACACACACCACCAAGATTGCTTCTTGCAATAGGAGGCAGAATGTAAATCTTACTGCTAGGTTCAATTTTTGTTTCAGACAATAACGAACACGATTATAAAGCCCTCAGCTGTTCCTAATTTACCAATTCAAAATTGTTTCATCTGAGATGACACACAGCTTTCTCAGATACTTAAAGAGATGGGCTGTTATTACTTTTTCAATATTTTTAACCAATTCAATAAATAAGAATTAAATAAAATTAGTCAAATAAATTTTGTCTAAAGGAGGATAACATCTTATAGACAAAATCATTGTGCTGAGTACCTGTCAAGAACTCTGAAGGGTCAGATTTTACCCTACTTGTAAGCCAGTATGTTAGCCTAACACTGTTGTATAGATGCTAGCAGAAGACATGAGACTCCTGTGTGAGAGACAGAGCCCTTTATTGCTCACAACACAGCAAGTGGCATGAACAGCATATTCGGCTCAGTTCCCCTTACTCCCCAAAATCGCATAGGGGCAACATTGATGGGCCCAGATGGATGCATACACATGCAATATTATCACATTATAGGAAAGGAACCTGAGCTGAGGGAACCCAAATCTTTTATCATAGTAAGCATGCCTGCCTTTTGTTCTAAGGGAGACATTATCTTTATTTTATTGGACTTAATTAAGCATGATTGTCTTTTGCTTTTGGAGAGAAATACTATCTAATTCATCCTGCCTTTGCTTTGGTTTGTTTTTGTTTTATTTGTTTGCTTTTTAAGAAAGTATCTTGCTTTGTCGCCCAAGCTGGAGTGCAGTGGCGAGATCACAGCTCACTGTAGCCTTGACCTCCCAGACTAAAGCGGTCCTATTGCCTCAGCCTCCTAAGTAGCTGGGACTACAAGCATGCACCACCATGCTTGGCTATTTTTTTAAGAAACAGGGTCCTGGCCGGGAGCAGTGGCTCATATCTATAATCCCAACACTTTGGGAGGCCGAGGAGGGTATATTGCTTGAGTCTAGGAGCTTGAGACCAGCCTGGGCAACATGGCAAAACCCCATTTCTACAAAAAATACAAAAAAATAGCTGGGTGTGGTGGCATGGACCTATAGTCCCAGCTACTTGGGAGGCTGAGGCAGGAGGATCACCTGAGCCTGAGGAGGTTGAGGCTGTGGTGAGCCGTGTGTGCCACTGCACTCCAGCCTGGGAAACAGAGCAAGACACTGTCTCAAAAAAAAAAAAAAAAAAAAAAGGTCAGGGGGACAGGGTCTTGCTATGTTGCCCAGGCTGGTCTCAAATTCCTGGGCTCAAGCAATCCTCCTGCCTTGGCCTCCTAAAGTGTTGGGATTACAGGTATGAGCCACTGCATCCAGTCTGCACTTTGTTCTGAAGGCAAACAGTATGTTTATCTTGCAAAGTTGTTCACTGTACCAACATCATTGAAAATACAGTTCAGAACACAGGGCAGTTAGTGCCTCACTTGTAAGATGTGCAGAAATACGAAGCCATGGTGAACTGTCTTTGAACATTACCATTCCTTTTCCAGCAGGGCTTAGAAGTTGCAGCCTAACCACAGAAAACATGCAAGGTAAAATATTCAAATATCTTAATATCAAATTATCTGTGGTCCTGCATTTCCAGAGTCTGTGACAGAGGCAAGCAAATTCTGATCCTCACCTTGCAAGCCTCATTCTCCATATTTGCCAGGTAGCATCCTGACTTGACTAATAGCCTTTATCATCCATTTGACAAAATTCCATTAAACATTAACTATAAATTAAGCATGAGATGTTAGGGTAAATCAAAAGCTCAACCAGACACCAACTCTAGGTAATATCAATTCTTACTCCACTCCAACACCAAATAATTCCTGCTTAGATAGTAACCCTTCAGTGAAAGAATGCAAAAAGAAAAACCTCCATTTAGTTCTACTAAAATTGTAGTTTCTATAATATAAAGCTCTTGTGGCTAGACCAATACAGCATCATCCTTGGGGTATGTCACAAAGTTCACAGAAGTCTCACTGACTAAAAAAGAGGGGAGACAAACACTAGACTGGATCTGAACTGCATTTCTGAATCCACTACTACCTATTAAATAGTGCCAAAATCACTTAATTCCTCACTATTTCAGAGCAATTGGTAATGACTAAATATTCTGCAACAACCTAAAATCCCTAGAAGAAATAATCAATAGAAATGAAGGGAAAATTGTCGATTTGTACATAATGATAGGTAATGTTCATAAAGATAGAAAATAAAATGATGGAAATTAGACCATTATATTCATTTCTTGTAACATAAAAAATATATAGCAGAAATATGTCTCCAGGAGAGTGCATAAAATCAACCAACTCAGATACTTATTTCCTAACATGAAAAAGAAATAATTAAATTTTCTCTATTCTTTGGTAACTATTAATATTATTACTCAAAGTTGAGCAGTTACAGTATATAAAATCTGATTAATATGTTCTTAAATGTTAGCAATTCTTCATCTATTTTTCTTTCTAAAAGAACTGTTAAGGCTAGAAACAAAAGCAGCAAGAAAACAGAAGGCACCACAGCTGTCTATCGACGCAAGGATGGAAAGTGTCTTTGAAACATTAGAGACTGATATTGGATGGAGCCTGATGGGAAATGACAACCCCATGGCTCTGGCATCTGCTTCAACAGATGCCCTTTGCAAAGACAGGTGATTTCTTGATTCAGTATTCCCTAGAAGGGTGTTGTACAGGACAAAATAATGAACAGTCTATAACACTGAGACCTTGTTGAACGAGTAAGATGTATGGATTACAGAATTTGTAAGCTACTCCATGAATTAAAATTTTAACCGCAAGTGCAGCAGAGAGAAAAAATAACTTGTAGACATTGGGAAAAAATGCTTCAAAGTTAACAATTATGATAAACAATAACAAGCAGATCTCACTGACCTGAAGCAACCAATAATGGCAGGCTTATTTTGAGCACAGGCACTTTGAGAAGGAAAGGTGCAAACAAAAACAGATATTGAGATATTGCAAGGGGAAACCACAGCTGCTAACCAGAGGGCAGATACGTGCATGCTCAGTAAAGAAAGAACTGTGAGTCTTGCAACAATTAAGCCACGTGGAAAGACAAGACCTTATTTAAAAGAAGGGGGTGGGGGCAGCTCTATGCAGAGTTATCTGTAGGAAATTCTAGTAAGTTTTCCAGTTTCACCAAGAAATAATGACTAATGAATCACTGTAACAGCATTCAAACATCAAAGTGATATTTAAGAATGGTACTATACTTCGACCATTATAAAGTTTATTATGTTTGTCATTTCAAATCAATGTAGTATTACTTATTAAATAGCTATTGAATAATTATATTTTCAAGACAAATACTATTGCTTTATCACATAACTTTTACTAAAATAAAATCCAGATGGAAGAAAAAGATAAACATGAAAATCAAGCTTTAAGAAAAACATTATAGTGACTAGTCACCTAATATTAGAATGGGGAAGGAGTTTCAAAGTGTTAATATAAAGAAAGAATTCACACATGAAAGATTTCTAGGTTAAGTTACATAAAAAGAAGGAAAAACTTCAGTCTATCAAAAAGCAAAAAGATACCAACAACTCATAGATAAAACCTAGGCCAAGGACATAAACAGTTTGAAAAACGAAAACTATCAATGACCAAGATGCATATGAAAATATCTTCAACCTCACTGTAATCAAAATAAATGTAAAAATTATGATAACATAATTTGTTCAGGTGCGGTGGCTCACGTCTGTATTCTCAGCACTTTGGGTGGTCAATGCCGGAGGATCACTTGAGGTCAGGAGTTCAAGACCAGCCTAGCCAACATGATGAAACCCCGTCTCTACTAAAAATACAAAAAATAAAAATAAAAAATTAGCCAAGTGAGGTGGCGTGTGCCTGTAGTCCCAGCTACCCAGGAGGCTAAGGCAGGAGAATCGCTTGAACCCAGGAGGCAGAGGTTGCAGTGAGCCAAGATCGTGCCACTGAACTCTAGCCTGGGTGACATGGGTGACAGAGCAAGACTTCATCTCAAAAAAAAAAAAAAAAAACATAATTCATTAATCAAATGTAAAGGTTTTTAAAGATATTACTTGGTGTTGGCAAGGCTATTTTGAATTAGGCACTTCCATACATCATTGGTGGGAATACAAAATGAGGTAACTTTTCTGGAGTGCAATTTGGCAAAGTGAATCAAGGTCCCTAAAACTGTTCATAATCATTGATCCAATAATTCAATTAATAGCAATTTTTGATTGAAACCTAATAGCAATATGTAAAAAATATGCATATTTCAGGATTATTTAAAATAGTAAAAAATTAGAAACAACTTAAATGTCCAACAATAAGATAAAGGCTAAACAATTTTTACATCCTTAACATGGAATATCCTGTAGCCTTTAAAAATCATATTATAGACTAGATTTCTTAGTATGGAAATATGCTCACAGTATAATAACTAGAACATTTAAAATGTAAAACTATATACACCAAATGCAGCAATAGTTTTCTTTAAAGATCCTACATAAATTTATAAAGACCTACAGGTATGTGCAAGAGGATGAGTGTTGGGAATATAAAGGAAATATACCAAAACATTAATGTTTATTTAAGGTTGCGGGAATGAGAAGCAATTTGTATTTTCTTCCCTATGCTTCTATTTTCCAAATTTTCTACAATAAGCAAGCACCATTTTTGTTATATACATACAAATGGCCAAAAAGAATATGAAAAAATGAAAAATATGAAATGTAAAAATACTCAACATCACTAAGCATCAGAGAAGTACAAATTAAAACAGACAAAATTTTGAGACAGCCAATGTACCACCCTACACCAGTCAGAATGGCAATTACTAAAAAGTCAAAAAATAACAGTTGATGAGGATATGGAGAAAAGGGAACACTTATATATTGTTAGTGAGAATGTAAATTAGTACAACCCCTGAGGAAAACAGTATGACGATTTCTCAAAGAACTAAAAATAGAACTACCATTCCATCTAGCAATCCCACTACTAAGTATCTACCTAAAAGAAAAGAAATCATCCTCTTTTTCTGACTGGAACCATGGAGGGTGTAGAAGAGAAGATGAAGAAGGTTCCTGATGTGCCAGAAACCCTTAAGAAAAAGTAAAGGAATTTTGCAGAGCTGAAGATCAAGTGCCTGAGAAAGAAGTTTGACCAAAACATGCTTCGAAAGGCAAGGAGGAAGGTTATCTATGAAAAAGTGAAGCACTGTCACAACGAATATAGGCAGATGTACAGAACTGAATTTCGAATGGCAAGGATGGCAAGAAAAGCTGGAAACTTCTATGTACCTGCAGAACCCAAATTGGCATTTGTCATCAGGATCAGAGGTATCAACGGTGTGAGCCCAAAGGTCCGAAAGGTGTTGCAGCTTCTTCACCTTCATCAAATCTTCAATGGAACCTCTGTGAAGCTCAACAAGGCTTCAATTAACATGCTGAAGATTGTAGAGCCATATATTGCATAGGGGGTACCCAAATTTGAAGTCAGTAAATGAACTCATCTACAAGTGTGGTTATGGCAAATTCACGAAGAAGTGAACTGCTTTGACAGACAACGCTTTGATTGCTCAATCTCTTAGTAAATATGGCATCATCTGCATGAAGGATCTGATTCATGAGATCTATACTGTTGAAAAATGCTTCAAAGAAGCAAATAACTTCCTCTGGCTCTTCAAATTATCTTCTCCATGAGGCAGAATGAAGAAAAAGATCACCCATTTTGTAGAAGGTGGAGATGCTGGCAACAGGGAGGACCAGATCAACAGGCTAATTAGAAGAATGAGCTAACATGTCTACCATGATTATTTTTCTAAGCTGGTCAGTTAATAAACAGTACCTGCTCTCAAATTGAAAAAAAAGAAAAGAAAGAAAAGAAATCATTATATTAAAAAGATACCTGCACTTATATGTTTATTGCAGCACTATTCACAATAGCAAAGATAAAGAATCAAGCTAAGTGTCCATCAATGGAAGACTTGGTTAAAAAATGGCCTGGCCAAAATGGTGAAACCCCGTCTTTACTAAAAAAAGTACAAAAATTAGCTGGGCATGGTGGCAGGCACCTGTAATTCCAGCTACTCAGGAGGCTGAAGCAGGAGAGTTGCTTGACCCTGGGAGGCGGAGGTTGCAGTGAGCCAAGATCGTGTCACTGCACTCCAGCCTGAGTGACAGATCGAGACTCCGCCTCAAAAAAAAAAAAAAAAAGTGGCATATATATGTATACGTACATATATGTGTATACACACACATGCACACACACACCATGGAATATTACTCAGCCATAAAAAAATAACAAAATCATATCTTTTTTTTGAGACAGGGTCTCACTCTGTCACCCAGGCTGGAGTGCAGTGGCATGATCATAGACCACTGTAGTCTCCATCTTCTGGGCATAAGCAATCCTCCTGTCTCAGCCTCCCAAAGGCTGGGATTACAGGTGTGTGGTACCACACCCAACTAATTTTTTTATTTTTAGTAGAGACAAGGTCTTGCTATGTTGCCCAGGCTGGTCCTAAACTCCAGAGCTCAAGTGATCCTCTTGACTCAGCCTCCCAGAGTGTTGGGGTTGTAGGCATGAGCCACTGTACCAAGCCAAAATCATGTCTTTTGCAGCAACATGGATGGAACTACAGGCATTATATTTGAAATAACTCATAAACAGAAAGTCAAATACCACATGTTCTCACTTATAAGTGGTAGTTAAATAATGTGTGCACATGGACATAGACAGTGGAATAAGACACACTGGAGACTCAGAAACTTAGGAGGGTAGGAGGGGGTTGAGGGGTGAGAAATTACCTAATGGGTACAATGTACACTATTCGAGTGATAGTTACACTAATAGTCCAGACTTCGTCACTATGTAATATATCCATGTAACAAAACTACACTTGTACCCCCAAACTTATAAAAATATTTTTTATTATACTTTAAGTTCTGGGATACATGTGCAGAATGTGCAAGTTTGTTACATAGGCATACACGTGCCATGGTGGTTTGCTGCATCCATCAACCCATCATCTACATTAGGTATTTCTCCTAATGCTATCCCTCCCCTGGCCTCCTACGCAACAGGCCCGTGTGTGATGTTCCCCTCCCTGTGTCCATGTGTTCTCATTGTTCAACTCCCACTTATGAGTGAGAATATGTGGTGTTTGGTTTTCTGTTTCTGTGTTAGTTTGATGAGAATGATGGTTTCCAGCTTCATCCATATCCCTGCAAAGGACATGAACTCATCCTTTTTAATGGCTATATACTATTCCATGGTATATATGTGCCACATTTTCTTTATCCAGTCTATCACTGATGGACATTTGGACTGATTCCAAGTCTTTGCTATTGTGAACGGTGCTGGAATAAAGATACGTGTGCATGTGTCTTTATAGTAGAATGATTTATAATGCTTTGGTTATATAACCAGTAATGGGATTGCTGGGTCAAATGGTATTTCTGGTTCTAGATCCTTGAGGAATTGCCACACTGTCTTCCACAATGGTTGAACTAATTTACACTCCCACCAACAGTGTAAAAGCATTCCTATTTCTCCACATCCTCCCCAGCATCTGTTGTTTCGTGACTTTTTAATGATCATCATTCTAACTGGCATGAGATGGTATCTCATTGTGGTTTTGATTTGCATTTCTCTAATGACCTGTGATGATGAACTCTTTTTCTTATGTTTGTTGGCTGCATAAATGTCTTCTTTTGAGAAGTGTCTGTTCATATCCTTTGCTCAGTTTTTTATGGGGTTGCAGTGAGCCAAGATTGGACCACTGCACTCCAGCCTGGGCAACAGAGGGAACCCCCGTCTCAAAAAATAAAAAGTAAATAAATAAAGTAATTAATTAAACAAAATCATGCTTTCATGTAACTTGTTTTTTAAAGCAAAAAACCCCCCTAATATCTGAATTGTTATGATTAGTCTGATTAATGAAGTAACCAATGGCAAAACATGTATCTTGACCATCTCTAGTACATCAGAATTGATGATGTTCAATTAGTTTTGAGGCAGGAGAATAGGATCTGGAGGCAGGGCCATTTCACGCTGACTTCCTGGAACTAAACTGAAAGGAAAACCCTAACTTTCCACACCTAAGTAATAAAAGAACAAGAGACTAGGCCCTTTGCAAACCCCCACTATTTCTGCATGGCAGATGGGAAATAGAAGGTATCTCTGACTGGTTGCTTTTTGTAACCAATCAGACTTTTGCATAGGAGTGTAACTTTGTAACTTCACTTCAGCTTCTGATTGATTGTTTTTCGCAACCAATCAGACTGACTGCAGGCCAAGTCTTCATTAACACAGCAGTGCAGCTTTGTAACTTCACTTTAGGCTCTGTTCGGTCGCTTTCCACAACCAATCAGATTGATTGGGGCCATCACTTCATTTACATGAGGTGAACACAAAGTGGCCAATGGGAATCCTCTAGCAGGGTATTTGGACCCAAGAAGATTCTGTATTGAGTCTGTGAGAGGCTGCTCAACCTGCTCCCACCCTGTAAAGTGTATTTTCCTTTTCGATAAATCTCAGCTTTTGCTGCTTCATTCTTTCCTTGCTTTGTGCACTTTGTCCAATTCTTTGTTCAAAACACCAAGAACCTGGACACCCTCCACTGGTAACAGTTTGATCTTTCTGCCTAAGTCAAGGTCAACTAGCCACAGAAAATCAAGTAGATCTGTGTATACAATATACATTTTATTTGCATGTTAAGATATGTTAGTACCTTTCTACTGCATGAGAAAGGAAAGTCTAATATAATACGAGAAAGGTCTGCATCAAACTGACTCTCCAGGACAACTTCAGCAGCCTTCCGATTGCAAAACTAAAGTAGTCCTTCAGAAGAGAGGGAGAAAAAAAAAACAAGTGCAAGCCACTGTACTAAACAAAACTAATTGCTTTATCTTTGATTTATTCAGATTAAGACTAATTTTATAGCTACATACTGTACCCCCTAAAATAATACTGTATTTAGAGAGCAAGGACCATCCTTACTTGAGTTATCTGATAGCAAAGCACTAACCACTGAATCCTGAAATTAAAAGCAATTTAGAATAAATTGACCAATTAAAAAGTAATGACAAATTCCACAAACTGGTCCAAAAACATCCCATTTGTTTACATTAAGTGGTCAAGCAGCCCCTACACATCAGCACGGTGGCAGCTGCCAGAAAGACCAAATGGATTCAGATGGTTTATTACTAACACAGACAGAGAAGGCATATCAGCATGGTATCAGCTCCCCATGTCCCTAGTCCTACAGGAGAAACCCAAACTGGAGGGACTAAATGAAAGACAACACACACAGTGGGTTGCTCTGTTGTTGAGGAGTCAATTCTAGACTGCAGCTATGTCATTTTATAGTCACAACTGTGCCTGAAGGAAAGTCCCATGCCTCACCAAAATGAAAATGGGAAATAATAAGCTGCCTTGAGGCAGCCTCCTGTAAGATAGAGAGGTGGATAATAAATGGTCTTGTGACAGTTCCTCACAAGTCTATCTTACCATGTACCAAGGAGGATCACAGAGTATTCCCCCAAGACTTGAGACAGATTGTGGTTGAGCCATGCCTATGTGGCCTAAGTGGGAAAATGCAAGATCACCAAGGTGCCATGGCAGAGCCATTCTCCTACACACAAATAGTATAAGAAGTCAGTATATAAAATTATCACACTCTTTCCCATAATTTAAAGTTTAAAAATTTGAGAAGCATCTATTATAAACTATTGCAGAGAGTCATAGCATTGAACCAAACACTGTTGAGAATTTATACAGAGAATGCATTATCTGTCCTAAAGAAGTTTAAATTTCTCTGGGGAGAAAGCAATGTAAAGTCAGGAGCACAAATGCACCTGGTTGTTTATTAATATTAAACAGTAACTTAAACACCTAATGATAGAGGAATGGCTAAATAAGTTATGGTGCATCCATATATTTTTCTTCAGTGGAACAGTGGCATAAGGAAAACTTTCCAAAAGAACGACATAGAAGAATAGTATACAGTGGACTACAATGGAAAGATGCTTAAGGCAACAATATTATATTGATAAATGTGAGAAAGTTTAGTCATTCATGAGGCTTTTTGCAAGAGAAGAAGCAGTGACTATGGAGAGCTGCTGTGAGTGCCTTTAAGCTCTGATCCTACTAAGGATGATAAACTTCGTAACTGAAAGGTAGCGGATTCCGGGATCTTAACTTTGCACATGGCAAATGGTGGAGAGCAGACAGTAAGAGGACAAAGTAAGACCAAGACATGCTAAAACCAACTTTAAATAATTCAGAGCTATACTACTGAGAAAACTCCTAAACCTAATCATGAAATGTCCATTTATCTCTCAATTTTTCTGGACTTCATCTACAAACATGATTTTCAAAATAAAATTTGTTAAAAGAACATATTAATCCTCAAAACATTTTGTAATTTAGTATTTTCAATGTCAAACTTATTTAACATCATAAACAGAACTTTCAAATCAATTTTAATGAATAGCTAACCTAAATATTTTTAAACAGCCAGCTACTCTAAAATAAAAACATATCTAGTGGCATAGTATAAGAATATATAAAAACTACAGCAAATTTCCAAACTGTTAAAGCTTAATACCCAAATCACTCATATCTCTGCTTATGAAGCAAAAACAATGTATGTCTTTTCTCTAATTTTTCATTTTTAAAAATAACAAAACAATAAAAACAAAAATCAGGAAAACAATGAGAGGCTCAAATACATACCCTGAAGAACAGGGTATATATTTATGAAGAAGTGGAAAACACAGAGGAAAAGCAAAGGGACAAATTGTGCAGGGGGTTAAAAAGGCACCCATGGCAAGAAGCAGGCTTAATTGAACAAAATATGCTGAACAACTACTATGTACCACACACTGTACTACTAGCTATTGGAGTGGCGACAAAGTCACTATACTCAAATAACTCTAAAACCAATAAAAAGGGAAGTGCAAACAAATAACCCATATTTCTTTAATTCAACAATGCATATTTTCTTCTAATGCTAACGTTTTTGAAATCTATGTATGCATTTACTGAGGCGGTGTTTATTTGTCAGAAAAGTTATTAAATTGATGGTGCATACTAGGGTGAAGGAAATATATTCACTGCAATACAAAATCACAGCAGCTATAATAGAGGTATAGAGTAATCACTGTATGTAGAAGATGAGGGGTAAGGGAAAAGACAAAGGCATGATCTGGGATACAAAGAATCAACAGGAGTTTACCAGGTAGAAAGTAGAAGGATATTAACAGAAAAAAAATATTAAAAAAACCCTGAGGCATGGAACAGCATGATACTTTCAATGAGCAGCACATATTATAGTTTGATAGGCTGGAATATAGAGGTCCGAGGCAGTATGAGACTAAACTGAAGTGCAGGTAGGTCAGGAACGCAAACTGGGTTCATCTTATATTAAAAAACCAAACAATATTATATACCATGTTAACACAACAAAGGACAAAAACCATATGATTAACTCAATAGAACAGAAAAAGCCTTTGACAAAATCCAACACCCTTTCATGATAAAAACATTTGAAAAGCCAGGTATGAAAGGGAATTTCTTCCACCTGATAAAGACCATTTACGAAAAACCAAAAACCAAAAAAAAAAAAAAAAAAAACATAGCTAACATTATATTGAATGGTGAAAGACTGAATATATTCCCCCTAAATTTCAAGAACAAAAGAAGAATGTCCACTTTCACAGCATCTGCTTAACATTATTGAAACTAGAAGTTCTAACAGGGACAATTAGGCAAGATACAGAAATAAAAGGCTCCAGATTTGAAAGGAAGTAAAACTATCTCTATTTGCAGATGACATGACATAGAAAATCCTAATGAATCCATTTAAAAGACTACTAGAACAAACAAGTTCAGCAAGGTTGAAGGATAAATGATCACTTATAAAAATCAGTTGTATTTTCTACACACTGGCAATGAACAATCCAAAAACTAAATTTTTAAAATTCCAACTACAACAGCATCAAAAACTACAAAATAGGAAACTACAAAATAATGTTAAAAGAAATTAAAGAAGATATAAATAAATGAAAAGACATCCCCTATTTATGGATTGGACAACTTAATATTGATAAGATGGCAAAATTCCCCCAAATTGATGATTCAACACAATCCTTTTCAAAATCCCAACTTGCATTCTACATTTTCCAAAGAAATTGTGTAGCTTATCCTGAAATTCCTGCAAGGACCCCAGAATAGCCCCAAAAATCTTGAAAAAAAAATGTTGGAAAACTCACACTTCCCAATTACCAAATTTACTACACAGCTACAATAATCAATACAGTGTGGTATTGGGTTAAGAACAGAAATATAGATCAATGAAATACAATTGAGAGCCCAGAAATAAATCTTGACATTTATGGTCAACTGATTTTAAACAAGGGTGACAAGACAATTAGATGAAGAAAAAAATGATCTTTTCAAAAAATGGTGCTAGGACAACTAGATATCCACATGTAAAAGAATGAAGTTGGACCCTGATCTTACATGACACAGAAAAATCAACTTAAATAAGCAGTGAAGCTAAATGTAAAAAAATGAAAGAGCTAAAACTATAAACTCAAAATACATAAGGATAAATCATTCTGACCCTGGGTTAGGCAATGCTTCCTTAGACATGACACAAAAAGCACAAGCAACATAAGAAAATAGATAAAATGAGTGATATCAGTATGTTTTAATTTTGTGTTTCAAAGTAGATGAACGAACAGAATAGGAAAGAAATATTTGCAAACGATACACCTGTTAAGAGACTTGAATACAGAAATTTAAAAGAAAGAAAGAAAAAAAAAAACCTCTTACAACTCAGTAATGAAGACACGAAGACAACCCAATTAGTAAATGGACAAAGGGTCTGAATAGTCATTTTGCTTATGAAAATATACAAATAGTCAATAAGCACATGAAAAGATATTCAACATCATTAGTCATCAGGAAAAGTCAAATCAAATCCACAATGAAATCCTGCCTCAGGCTGTGCACAGTGGCTCACGCCTGTAATCCCAACACTCTGGGACGCTGACGTGGGTGGATCACCTGAGATCAGGAGTTCAAGACCAGCCTGGCCAACATGGTGAAACCCCATCTCTACTGAAAAAAAAAAAACAAAAATTAGCCAGGCGTGGTGGCGCACACCTGTAATCATAGTTACTCAGGAGGCTGAGGCAGGAGAATCACTTGAGTCCGGGAGGCAGAGGTGCAGTGAGCCGAGATTGCATCCTTGCTCTCCAGCCTGGGCGACAAGAGCAAAACTCTGTCTCAAAAAAAAAAGGAAAGAAATACTGCCTCACATCCACTAGGATGGCTATAAACAAAAAGATAAAAACAAGTGCTGTTGAGAATGCAAAGAAATTGGAATTCTCACATACTGTTGATGGAAATGTAAAATGGTGTGGCCACTTTGGAAAACAATCTGATATTTCTTTAAAATGTTAAACACAGAATCGCCATATGACCCAGCAATCTCACTCCTATGTATATAACCAAGAGAAATGAAGACATATGGCTACACAAGAAACATGTATATCACTGTTCATAGCAGCATTATTTATAATATGCAAAAAGTGTAAACAATCCAATTATCCATCAACTGATGAATGGATAACCAAAATGCACAATGGAATATTATTCAGAAAGAAAACGAATGAAATACTGATACATGCTACAACATAAATGAACTTTGAAAACATAGTAAATTAAAGAAGCCAATCACAAAAGGTCACATCCTGAATGAAGTCATTTACATCAAATGTACAGTTGGGGTAAGTCTATAGAGACAGAAAATAGATGAATGGTTGTGTAGGGTTTGATTGGTTGGGGAGGAGGCAGGGAGAATGGGAAGGGATTTATTTGTACAGGATTTCTTTCAGGGGAGATGAAAATATTCCAAAACTAAATTATAGTGATGGCTGCACAGCTAACAACCAATAAACAATATACTTTAAATGTGTCCACTTTTGGTCTGTGAACTCTCAATAAAGGGTTAAAAAGAAAAGAAGTAGGCCAGGTGCAGTGGCTCACCCCTGTAACCCCAGCACTTTGGGAGGCTGAGGCAGGTGGGTCACTTGAGCCCAGAAGTTCAAGACCAGTCTGGGCAACATAGTGAAACCTTGTCTCTACAAAAAAATACAAAAATTAGCTGTGTATGGTAGCACACCCCTGTGGTCCCAGCTACTCAGGAGGGCTGAGGTGGGAGGATCACTTGAGCCTGGGAAGTTGAGGCTGCAGTGAGCCATGATTGTGCCACTGTACTCCAGCCCTGGCAATACAGCGAGACCCTGAAAAAAAAAAAAAAGAAAGAAAGAAAGAAAGAAAAGTAAAGTAAGGAGAAAAGAAGTAGATATAGAATAGAAGCCAAGGCCCTTGGTCCCCTAAAGTTTCACAATTTCACTGAAAAATCACTGAAATGAGGAAAAGGCATATACGTTTATTTAAAGTATATATATGGGAGGCCTCAGAATTAAGACCCAAAAGAGGAATTGCCTATTTTACACTTAGGTTCAACAAAGTATGGACAGCCCAGCTGTGCAGAAATATGACTGGACAAAAATAATATGATCTAAAGCTGACAGACTGAGTGGGGAAACCTAGCAAGGCCTGTCTACCTATTAAATAGATTATTCTAGGCCTCTCTGAGCCTGTATTTCTTTCTCTGGCTGTGGGCATGGCCCTCTCTGGAATGGGGGTCTTAAGACCTACAGTCAAACAAGTTAAGTCCGATCATTTCTTTGTGGCCAGTTTTTACACAGAAAGGCAGAGGGGAAATTCGAGTACTATTTTTAGGTCTTATGGCTGGCTTTCAGGAAAAGCGGTTCTGGCTTCTAGGATCCTCCTTGGGGAAGAGGGATTCTAGTTTCTATGGTTAGCCTTGGAGAAGAATGGGACCGAGAGACAGGAGGGCAGGACAAGGTCAGTGCAAAACTTCTGCTTCTGAGGCTGCTGCTGAGGCCTTCATTTGGGGATATTGTTTTCTGAGCCCCAACATAGGTAAGGATGGATCTGAAAAAAGATAACCCATATGTAAAAACAGGAACATGGAACTCCACCTCACACTATATACAAAAATCGATTCCATATGAATTAAGAACTTTAATACCAAAAACAAAACTAAAACTCTTAGTAAAAAATGTAGATGAATATATTTTACATGTTCTTAAATAGGACACAAAAATAATTGACTATAAAATTCAAGACTGATATATTTGGCTGTATTAAAATTTACAAATTTGTCCATCAAAACACCCCTCAAAAAGCAAAAAGGCAAGTTATAAACAAGAAGATATTCAAAATATACAAAACAAATGATTAGTATAAGGAGCATTTTTTTAAACTCATAGAATTCTATTTTTTTTTTAATAAAAAAAAGGACAACCAACCAACAGAAAATGGGCAAAATAAATGAAAAGTTATTTCACGGTACAGGAAAGACATATGACCAACAGACATGTGAAGAAAGGTTAACATCATTGGTGATCAGGGGAATGTAAATCAAGAAGGACTTCATCGAAATACCATTTTAAACACACTTGGCCAAAATTTTTAAATTTGACAATACTGTTTTGGAGGGCACATAGATTCACAGGATCTCCTATACATGTCAATGGAAACAGAAATTATAAACCGGTTTGAACACTGACATACCATACAACCCAGCAATTCCATTTTCAAGTATATACATAAGAGAAATCCTTGCACAAGTACAAGAGACATGTATAATATTGTTGACAGTAGTGCTATTCCCAAGAGAAAAAGAGGGGGTGAATGAAAATGGGTATCAGTGAGAAAGTGAATAAAGGTGGTATACTCACATGATGCAAGATAACACAGCCATTCAAAAGAATGAACCACAGTTTTACATAACAATTTGGATGAATCTTAGCAATTTAATTTTAACTAATAAAATCCACAGTTAAAGCATAGTGTACGTATTACCTTTTTTAATGTTCAAAACAAGGAATAAGGAAATAAGATTTTGAAACGTATGGTTTGAAAACTGGCTACTGGCTTGAAGGTGTTTTAGTAACATTGTTTTAGTAACATGTTGCAATCAGATTTGCATATTAGAAAGAATGGTTTAGCTACAGTGTGAAGGGCTAACTAATTGAAGTTGAAGAAAACTTGAGGCAGAGAGATCATTTAGGAAACTACTGACAGGTCCAGTTAAAGGTGAGGAATAGAGAATCTGAACATTGACACTGAGAATAGAAAGGAAGGAAACTGATTTGAAAGCTATTCAAAGAGTTATGACCAACAGGCCTTAGTCCCTCACTAGATATAGAGGGTGAGGGAAAGGGAAGAGTGGAGAATACTTCCCAGGTTTTAGATCTACGTGACAAAGGGGCCTAGGGTGAATAATGAGAGTTCATTATTTGACATACTGAGTTTGAGGAGACTCTGAGATATCAGCATTCATGTAGTTTCCTCCCTCTAAAATTAACTATAAAATCTGATGCCTCCTCTTTAAAGGCCGATCCTCCAACTTCTTTATAAAGCCCCACTCTGCTGTTGCAACAACCCAATCAAATGTCATCTCTCCCTCTTTGAACTTATGCGGCACTTTCCATTTATCTTACTCTAACCCAGGGTTTCTCAACCTTGGCACCATAGACATTTTAGAAAAGTTAAGTCTTTGTTTTATAGGGCTCTCCTTTTCATTGTAGGATGCTTGGCAGCATCCCTTGCCTCTACCCACCAGATGTCAGCAGCAACCCCCAAACTGTGATAATCAAAAATGTCTTCAGCCAGCTGTGGTGCTGTAGGACTATAGTCCAAGCTACTCAGCAGGCTGAGACAGGAGGAGCACTTGAGCCCTGGAGTTAGAGCCTGTGAACAGCCACTATATTCCAGCCCAGGAAACATAGCCAGGGCAACATAGCAAGGCCTTGTCTCTTAAAAAAATAAAAATAAAAATAAGTCTCCAGATACTGTCGAATATCCTCTGGAGGCAACTTCTCTAACCCTACCCTTCCCCACAATGAGAACTACTGATCTAGGAAATAATAGGTATATGAGTTCTTATTTTAAACCATTATGAAATCATTACCTCACTGAAAGTAGCAACTTTACAACCTTTACAAAATATGGATATGACAAATCCATTCTTATATACTCACTAGGTAGTTTAAGGACACAGTCATCTATGTTTAATTTACTATTTCTAATTCACAAATACTTTAAATGTAATTATTTCCCATTGACATAGACATGCCCAACCAAGTAGCTCAAAATACTAAGGATTTACATATTGCAATTATTTTTTTAAGAAGTGAAAAACTCTAGACTCTATACCCTAGATTCTCAGGAACAAAATCATTAACAAAAAGCCATTTCTGAGTGAAATCCAAATTCACAAATGTTCTAGAATCGGTTTGTCTCCATATGGTTCAAAGAAAAGTTTATGTCATAGTTATCTTACACCTGTCTCTTGTCACCTTGAATCTCTAATATTCTACTGAGACAATTAATTTAAAGATAAAGTGACAACATTCTCTGTCACAAATTATAAAAGACTACACAGAATCAAGTGTTTCTGAAAAGGAAAGAACTTACTTTCCTATTTGGAAAGAACTTTTCCTCAAAAAATTTGATATAAAAATATATTAGAAAATATCCACTGTTGAATTATCCGTTACAGTCCATTGACAGGTATTCTGTTAATGGAATGCTACTGATTTACATGAAACAAGAGAAATGTAAAGATTAAACATTACAGTTTGACCTTCAGCAGATTGAGTGCACTAGTTGAAAGTGAGAGTAAACATAAACTTACATTGTTATTAAACTGGCTTATACAGCTTTCTTTAATTACATTAAATGGTTCCCTGGCGTGTAAGGTATTTTTTTCTATAAACGAGAAGCAGACAACCGTTTCTGAAACTTTCCAGATAACTGATTATAAGAGTATTACAATGTTTTAAGAAGCACCCAAATACACTCAAAGTGTAGAGAAAAAAAGAAAACTAAAAGATTTCCTTTTCTAGTTCATGACGATAACTATCCTCTGCAGAATGGGGAGGTGGGTATCATGCAGTTAAGGCATGTCACAGAGTGGGCTGCTAGGCTGAGCTGGGAGAACAATACGCCTCTTTTGCAAAGTTTCACTGTTGCCTAGGAACTTAAACAAATGGCACCTCCCAGCAAATCAATTTTGTAAGCCTTCAATTATCTTTATTTGTAGTAAGTGTCCCTAGCATTACTTCTTATGTTCTCAATGAGGTTCTGGATCTTGTCTACCTTCATGCCAAATAAATGCTTCAGAATTTGTATCACAAATAATCTAAATTGAAATATCAAATTTAAACCTTAAGCAAAAGTATTCCACTAACTCCAATTTTAAAACATCCCAATCAACCACTTCTGTTCTTATACCTGTCATGCAACAAATACCTAACCTAACTTTTCAGGAGCTTTCTCAAACTAAATTAATCCCCTCTAAAATTAAGCCTTATGCCACAGTTCCATATCTCTTATGTGTACAGCATATTGAAGTATATTATTTTGAATACTGTTATATATTATAATGAAATTCTTTTCTAATGGTTATATTACTGTATACATTTGACTATTGTATAAACTCTTTAAGTACAAAAACTATGTCTCTTTCTATTAGCCATAATCATGTTTCCAAAGTTGGAGTTCAATAAATGCTGAATGAATCTATTCTAAAACCATGAGAAAGAGAGGCATGATAGCTATGCAAATACACACAAAACAAAACACACCATACCACAAACGAAAGGTATATAACCTATGAAGTTAAATAAGCATTGGATTTTCAGAATAAATAACCTATTTATTGGCACGGTGTTTAATAACTGCATTTTTATAAAGAGAGAATGTGTTACAATGGAAATAACATTAGGATAGCACTGGAGTTGAAAAACCTAGGCTCTGACCCACACACTCTGCCAGACTCACCATTTACCTTTGGACAAATCACTTAACCTCTCTCAACCACAACAAGCAATTACTGTGTACTCTGCCAAGCTCACAGGGTTATTATTAGGATACAATAGGATAATATATATCAAAGTACTTAGAAATGTATAAAGAGCTGTATAAATGGTATTATCTTAATGATGAATGTACCCTTCAATTAAAGATAACATTTTATTTTAAATGAAAGAAATTAAGGGATAACTATTTATGCTGTAGAACTTATCACTCAATAAATCAGAACAAGGTTCAGTAATTCAGATTCAACCTATAGCAATTAAAATATGAATCAACTGTCAAAAATGTGCTTCACATTTGATTTTTCAGGAAGACATTTATTAAATAAAGCAAAGCAGGTATCTGAATAAGGCCACAAAATCACAATCATGAGCTCATTCCACTAAATGCACTGCGAGGACCTTCACCTCACAAAATGAAATGCTGTGTTTATCTGGCTCCATTTTACAACCTGATACAATGCACCATGCCCTACAGTTGAAAAGGTGAACCAGCCACGTAGGAAATACTAGAGTTGACTCCTGGTTTACAGGAAAACACGTGATTATCCAGGACATGGCACAATCTGATGTAAGAATTCCTAAATCTGTTTCATAGACCTACTGCTCATGTACATAAACAGGTATAAAGAAGCAGAGGGAGCAGCTGCAAATAGGCTGAAACATATCCACTCATTTGTAGCACTGGTGACAGAGTCAACTATGCAAGGTTTCAGGATTTGTTTGGGTAACCATTAAAATCACTTTCAAGTCAACAAATTATCATAGTATCCAGATGGACCAAAAAGTTCTATGCAATTTCCCTTCATCTTGTCAAATCGACCATGTCGGAGAAGACATTACAGCAAGAGTCAGCTACTTTACTGAAATGGGTTACCAACTTTCTGATCGCTGTTTTTTGTCCTTATGTGGGTGAAAATTCTAATCAAGGAGTATCTGGAAGGGAGATCTACTCAAAAAGGTCATTAATCTCCAATCACCAATTGGAGATTCAAGTAAATTAGCAAACTCCCCCTTTTAAATGTTAATCTCCTAGACAGGCTGCCATAATCATTTACCTGAGCTCTATCCCAATAAAGTAAGGGGAGTAAGGTTTGAAGAAAAGTGTGATGGGGACAAAGGGAGGGGGCAAGTGAAGAACAGACACTAGAAATGCAGAGAGAGGTAAAAAGACACCAAAGATAAACTCTGCAAACAGCTGCCTAAAATACATTTTCCCTCATAGGAAGCCTGTTAGCAGAGAAAAGATTCTGCTGCTACATGTTTGGGGGGCACCATTTTCTTCATGTAAATTTATCAAACAATCTGAAACAATTTTTGAGTACTTAGTTCCTAGTTTTGGTTTTGACTCTCTTGACAAGTGGCTTTAAGGTTAATATCTAAACTTTTATCAATGTTCTTACTCACTCAAAGAACAAATATTTCTTGAGTGCTTCAAAAATAAACAATTTTAGGGTTTCACAGTCCTGAGTACATATTAGAATTACCTGGGAAGATTTTTTTTCCTTAAGTTCCTTGGCCCCTAAGATTCTGATTTAATTGGTCTGGGGTAGGATCCAGGCAGGGTTAAAACAAAAAACAAAAACCAAAAAATCTCCTTTGTAATTGTAATGTGCAGCCAGGGTGGAGAACCAGGTGTCTACTTCATCTTAACGTAAAAAAACCTTTCCCCACTTATTTTGAAATGTATTAATTTCTCCTTATTCAATATTGTTTCACCCAGATTCTCACCACCTCTCACCTAGATTAACATTAACCGCTTCTTAGCTATTTTCCCTTTCTCTTGTCTCTTCCCAATGCAATAAGGAATGCTTATCTAACTAATCAGTTTGGTTCTGAAACATTATTCCACTAAGAGTCATTTTAACAAAATCACCAATCAGATCATTTTCATCAAATAGAGAATATACTGTATGTGTGTTCCTGTATGTATGTGTGTGTATATGTACATATGTATGTATAATCTCAAACATGCTCTATTTTTCTTCAGTTCCAATGTACCTGCTTTCATTTACACATAATGAATAGTGGTCTCTTTACATTAAAAAATACTGCCCCTAAAAATGTCATGGCTAAATTTTGTCAAAAACAAATGGCAAATGAGTCACCCAAAGATATCTAATTTAAATGGAAAAAAAAGAGCAGCACAAGATCTGGTTTACTCTGATTTTTGAAATGTTCCCACAAGAAATGCTCATTCAACTGAAGAGAAAAAGTAAAATGAAACTTATGATGAATGAATGTTTACCATGAACAGATATGGCTCTGCTTTGTGTTGAAGCTTGCCTCAGAAAACCAACTGAAGGTTTAAAAGCCAAAGGCTGTAACTGCATCAGATGATATTCATATTTATGAGAAATATTATCAAATACAATAAAGGGAATATATAATGAGAAGACTGAACAAGTATATGGTGTATGTCCTGCCTTTTAAGAGGCTCTATTTCTTCTCAGGGATAGCAAGACAGAAATATAAAAAGAAAATAAAGCCAGCACTGCCAAATAAGTGGTAAAGACAATAAGTACCATGGGAATTCAAAGAAACAGGAGATTCCTGTGGACTAAGGGAGTTGCAGACAACTTCTTGGAAGAGCTGGGGCTTCAATAAAATTAAATAAATGGAGAAAAGAGGGAAATCCCAGGCATACAGATGATCTTGTACAAAGATGAGGCAGAAATGCATAAAATATATTTGAAAGACAGAGAGTGGACCTAGTTGGAAGAGAGGATTCTATGTGGGAGCATTTTGAGGGACAAGGTTGCAACAATAAAGTGGAGCCTAACAATGAAAGCCCTGAATGCCAAGCTAGGATGCTTAAACTTTGTCCTGCAGGTGGAAGAATCCTTTATAGGTTATAAAGAACAATAAGCAAAAACAAAAAGAAGAAAAAGAAAAGAAAAAAATCACTATAATGATGCAGTCTGAAACTGTTTTACTTGAAGCCTTTGAAGAACATACCAAGTTGCATAATATCTCGCTAACAGTCATGAATATGTGAACACATTATTTAGGAAATCTGTTCTGAGTGAAGGAGTAAAAACGCAAACATGCTTTACAAAATCTAAAATCAGTGGTTGATTACACATTCATAGTTCTTAGGATAATTCCTAAAAGAATCACGGGATGGAAAGCTTCAATTTTAGGTTTTCCTCCTCTCCCCACCTTGTTCCAACACAAATACCTTGATTTAAGATCTAAAAACTGAATACAACTGAAATTGTCTTGTTTTGAAAATAAGAGGTATTTTCTACTCCTCATTATGGGTGAATTTACTTACTATATTGTTTCAAAATCACGACATCTATTAAAATAATTTTGGCCAGATTTCAGCAAAGCAGATGAAAACAGAAATAAATAACAAATTTAAAGATTACAAAAAGCAAAAAAAAAAAAAAAAAAAAAAAAAAAAAAAAAACTTTCATCAAATCAAGACATATCTAAAATAATCCAGCATTGGTTTATAAGAGAGTGTGTTCCTAACAAAAAACGCCAGCCACAACAAAGACTACCAGAGAGTATATGAAGAACATTACAATAGCCAATTTCTCATCCAAAATGATAAACCTTTAATCCACAACTCCCTAAGGAATGGAGTTAATTTTTTCTCAAAAATGCCCTTAAAATTATTGGCTTTCTACTATAAAAATTAAGACTCTAAGATAACTCAAAGCAAGGATTAGCTTTCTTCTAGTAAGCAGACATGCAAGTGATTGATGATTTAATTTGCCACTGCAGCAAATACTAATTTAACCACCACTACCTTCTCAACACCAGGAAAATGAAAAATCTCAGTCTTTAAAGGCATACGTGACAAGAAAGAAGTCAAGAATATCCTAGGATGATTAAACCACACAAAAAAGCCATGGCAATCCTGCTGCTGTACTCTGAAAAAGGATATGCCATTCTTTCAGGCACGTATGCCTTTAAGGAATATGTAGAGATTAAGATTTTTGTGTTTGGTTTAGTTTGGTTGGGTTTGGTTTTCCGGGAAAGATGGGAAGGTCGAGGAGAGTTGAAAGAAGTGCATTAAGGAAGGTGTCAATGCCTCCCTCCCACCCAAACTGGGGAAACTCGCTTTAACAATGATGCTCTTTCACCCCTAACATCCCACCAGTTTCCATACATCCTTGAGGCAGCATTCCGCCCCTTCCCGATTGCTTGCTTTGCCCCTCACGTTCAGGAGAACTGGCTGCCCCGACTTTGTTAGTCTGGCAGCCCCCGCGCACCCGCCCAGACCTGCAGAGTCCAACAACGCAGCCACGCAGCCACCCACTTCCCGCACCTCCTCCTTCACAGCCAGCTTCCCCTCCCCCCGTCCTGTCACCTGCTTGGGTGGTGTCCGTCAGGTCGTAGCCGCTGCCCGGGAAGTCTCGGAGCTTCCGACCACCGAGGCTCAGGATACCGGAGTTGCCCGCCTCCTCCAGGGCCCGGTCCAGGCTCCTCACGGTGTGCTGAGGCTGCAGGCTACCCGGGTTCCACGGCGGCCCGTTGGGAAACGGCTGACCGAAAAGAGTCGGTACCGGGATGGGGACCACCAGGGTCCCGCCGCCGCCGCCGCCGCCGCCGCCGCCGCCGCCGCCGCCTCCCCCTCCAGCCCCGCCACCTCCCCCTCCGGCCGTGCCACCGCCACCGCTACTTCCACCTCCACCACAACCGCCGCCCCCACTGTTACCACCTCCTCCCTGACTCGCCGCCATGTTCCTGTGAGAGAGAATAGCCCCCGACAATACTGTCAGCCTGTGCCGCTAGTGTAAGGGGTTCTTAGGACGCATGCGCAGGCTGGGGGCGGGCGGCGGGGCAGGGGGGGCGAGGTAGAGAGTGGGAAGGAACCAGGGGGCGGGCTGGGAGGAGGTGTTGGATAGAGAAAAGATGATGTTTGAAAGTGCAGAACGCTTGCTTTAAGAAATGTATGATGAGAAGAAGGATGCTAAATCCCGGTTCTGCTGCTTTGGGTACCAAAATCTTGCGAAACGACATCAGGCGAACTATAGGTCATCTGGGCTGTATGTCCCCAAATCGCTAAGTTGCTTCACTGTTTCCGTTCTGCAAAACAGAAACAAATATGTGAGCTAGGGATGAAAGGGATTCGTTTCAGAATATACAGAAACAGCACTTAGAAGGGCTTTGGGGCAGCTTATTGAGAAGCTTACTGCAAATGCCTCAGGAATCTTTTACAGTGTTAGAGAAACCCTGGGGAATCATTTGGGGAGGGAAATGAGTGCTGTGTTGAGTTTGGGGCATATATGGATTTCTCCATAGTTTAGAATTCTATAATAGGAAAAGATTTGTAAAATGTTTTCAAGGAAGCCTCTCGTTTCAATGTATGTAAGTCTCAGTCAGACTGTTGCTTGCCTTCCAAAACTTGGAAGAGTTATCCACATTCTGTTCTATCACTCTTTGAAGTTGTGCCAAGATCTCCAAAATATCTCTAGTTTCTTCTCCTCGTGTCAGTATTGCCTGATGAAAATCTCTTTGATCATCAAACAATCTTAAAGTTTATTTCTGAAATACAGATTTTGTTTTTAGATGGAATTCTGAAGATTTAACCCTGGGTATTATGAAGCCAATCGATCCTGAATTTTAGGAGTTCATTCTCAGAACCTGGAGATATTTTTAATGTAGAGGACATAGAGAAGAAAGTTCAAAGTCCTTTATCTGGCATTCCAGGCCTCCGTAATTTAACCCCAGACTATCTAGCCGGGTTTATCACCCAACCATTTAGGCCACTGCCATCCCTTTACCCACTACCCTCTCCACTCTCGATCACAGTCATTCAAATCTTTTTCACTAGTATTCAGTAAAGTTGACGAAGAAAATTATCAGAACGCTTGGACATATTCACTTATCATTGAATATCCTATGTATCTCTTTTACACCCATTTCAATTTGAGCAATGTGTCAGCAGTCTCATTTTTTAAGAGAAATCTCCACTTCAAAAAAGTGTATCTGCCATAGGCTCTGCTTTATAAAAGGTTACAGGAAAGAATTACAACTTGGCTAAAATGCTTTGTGGCTATACTGGTTAACTAAAATGATTATGTCATGAGAAATTGCATTCACCACATGCGTGACCCAGAAGAAAGAAAACAGAGAATCACACTCTGTATAGTGAATTAGCAAGTGAGATAAATTATTAAAACACACCGGTGTCAAAAAGGCATGTTGCACCTTATACCTCATCTTCCTTAATCTTAAATCAAATTATTAATTAATAATTCATAATTAATTGAGAACTTCAGAATTAAGATGAATGAGAAAGGACACTAAGTTCATTAGTTAAAGAAAAGATTAGGAAAGAAAATATTTTAATAATTAGTCAATGAGAATTTTCGCAATTATTTAAAACAATGTATTGGACTCCAGGAAAAATATGTCCTATCAGGATACCTGTCCAGTGAAAAAAGGCATATACAGCCAAATTTAAGAAGGAAAATAATTTTTCAAAAGGTTGAAAGATAATCTAAGTAAGAAAATGGGACGCTTATTAATTAAGCTATGTATACATTAAAATTAGACAAAATAACATGTTGTAGAGCTCTTTGACAAGAACACCAAGGCCAAAAAATTTAGAAGAGAGGGCCTAAAGTTTAGAAATTTATTCTGAACTTTTAACTCCCTGTGCAATACTTGGGAAAATGACTTAAAAGCTCGGTACTTCAGTGTCTTCATATGTAACAATGGAAAATAACAATAATAATAATAATATTTTTAAAGTGCTTGCTACTTGCCAGAGACTGCTTTGTATATACTTGTCTATCAATCCTCATAACAACCTTATAAAGTAGGTACTATTATTCTTCCATTTTATAGATGAGGGAAAATAGTACATACCTCACATACGATTGTGGTAAGAATAAATAAAGTCATACATGTAAAGTGACAGGCACATACCTGACATTCATTCATTCATTTAATAAGTATTTAAGGAGCAATTACTCTGTGCCAGAAACTCTCCATGCCACTAATACTATAGCACTGGGCACTCAATAAGTGTTAATCTCTTTACTACACCTCTACTCCTTCAAAAACTAAAATAATAAATAACATTCAAAATGTAGGAAGCCAAGGAAAAAATTAGTAAATGTCCTGATAATTGTGGGTAAAGACATATCTGACATATTGCATGAATTTTTTGGTTCAGTCTATACTAGAGGATATTTTACACTGATTACCACTGCAATGCAATCCCTGAAATGACACATTGGTAACTGGTTGAATTACAGCCAGCAGTCAGAATTATCCAAGCCAAACTTACAAAATATATGTTGGTAAGTCACCAACTATATGACATATACAAGGAGAACGGGGGGAAAGTAGGGGAGTTTTGAACAAAACATGCAGCCTCTGCTAAATCACTGGCAGACTCCAAATGTAATTTCTGTTCAAAAGAACTCTAGAGAGGATTTCTGAAATTCCAGACCAGTTTATATTCACTGCTATTCCAAACAAACACTTATAAATATATGGGGAAAGAAAGGCACAACCAAATGTCCAAAGCTACAAATTCTATTAAAGGTCAAGATTATTGGGCTAAAGTACAGGATGTTCTTACTAATCTGTAAATAAATCAAATGTGAGATATGTTTTAGCTCAGGATCCAGAAAAAGGCAACCAACCTGGAGATTAAATAGCTCAAAGTATATTATGAATTTTTAAAAATCTTGATCAAGACACAGGAAAACAACATGAAAATCTCTGTAGTATGTTTTTTGAAAACATCAGCTCAACTAAATGCTAACTTTAGGGGAAAAAATGAAATGTTGGGTGTAATCAAAACATGTATCAAAAACCTGAGAAAACATGTTGCTTTACCCCGTACTAAACTATTGGAGTTAGCTGCAGCTGGAATAAGATATGCAGTTCTGCTCACTCGAATCTCAGCACAGTCTTGAATTACAGAAAGCCTTGATAAATGCATACAAAATGATTAGAGATGAGGAGGAGGAGGAAACTCACTTGGCCCTCCTCTGTCTAGTAACTTGATCTTCAGTCTCTTCCAAAATCCCTGTTCTTTCATGGGGCCTTGTAAAGGATTATATATTAATGTATTTTAGCATAATTTACCACATACTATATACAGCGTCTCTGATCCTCCTTCACCTATCTGTTCTTGATTCTGCCTTTTCAGATAATCCTTTGTCCTGCTTTAACCAATCCTAACAAACTAATCCCAAAGTTAATGTTTATTAACTCATAAAGCATTTGGACAAATGTACGAATGATCACTATTACTTAAAAGAAGCTACTACATACCTAGTCTTCAAAGTTGATGTCAACAAGCACTATTATTTTCCATCTCGGTTACAATCTCTGCCCTGACATTTTAAAAATGTGAGATGTTAGACAAGTCACTTAACCTCTCAAAGTCTCAGATACCTCATCTATAAACCAGAGATCATTACATTATTAGCTATCTTTAGGATTGTAGTGAGAATTATATGAGATAATTATATTAAGTAACTAGCATATTAAAGATTATTTTCAATGGTTCTAAGTTCATTCTGCCAATAGGACACCTATCTGAGTGGACCATGAGTTAACAGCAGAGCAGTTCCTAAATTCTTCCATACTATTGTGCTACCAGCACTAATGGGCACTTCCTTTAGTGTTACTGTTGAGGTTATAGCCTTGTCAATTCACCCCAAGTTCCTGCCTCCCCTAATCATTGTGTTTTCACTATAAACAGTTAACCTGACTCCAGTTTCTGCTTACTGCCTCTAATGCAATCCCAGATTTTGACCTCTGTGTTTCTAGTATTTTAACCTGATATCACGAAATTTATTTAAAATATATGTTCCAAATCCTTCTTTAAAATATGTCCTAAATGTTTTTGTGTACACAACATTGGTCTGTTACAAATTTTGAAGAGTTTTCTTATTAGAGTAGTATGTAAAAATACAGAGATTGTTAAATTTTACTAGTGTGGCTTGGTCAAAGGAAAGTAAGTAAAACATCACACAAAATTACTGTAAACTTGTTACGTCCAGTTAGAAAACATAATGTTGAGGAAGATTTTTAGTCTTCCTTAGGATTACATTGGAAAATCTCCTTTTCATGTATAAACATGGAAACAAACATGCTATGATGTATAAACATGGAAAAACACCTGTTTTGTAGATGATCTGCCCCCTCCAAAACTCATGTTGAAGTTTGATACTTAATGTGGTGGAGTTGGGAGGTAGGGGGCCTACTGGGAGGTATTTGGGTCATGGGGCAGAACTCTCATGAATGTCTTGGTTCTGTTTTCCTGGTAGTGCATTTTCAATCTCTTGAGACTGGATTAGTTCCAGAGAGAGCAGATTGTTATAAAGCCATTTTCCTCCTCCTGTTTGGTTCTCTTCTTCCCACTGACCACTTCCCCTTGACCTTCTCTGCTGTGTTTTGGCCTAGCACTTGGCCCTCACCAGAAGCCAAGCAGATACCAGCACCATGCTTCTCATATTTCCCAACTCCTAAAACCATGAGCTAAATAAACCTTTTTTTCTTTATAAATTACCCAGTGTCAACTGGACTCGATAGTTCACGCCTAAAATGCTAGTGCTTTGGGAGGCTAAGGTGGGAGGGTTGTTTGAGGCCAGGAGTTCGAGACTAGCCTGGGCAACATAGTGAGACCCTATCTCTAAAAAAATATTACTCAGTCTCAGATATTCTGTTATAACAACACAAAACAGTCTAAGACCATGACATATGCCCTTTTTGACAAGTGTGTCTTTTATATTTTCCTCTTCTTGCACTGTGGGAGAGGGAACAATGAAATAGGGTCTTTTCAAGCAAAATCCAAATTCCTAAAAGTAAAACCTAAGTAATTATCATACTACCTCTAAGCAGGCATAATAAAGTGCCCATAATAAAATGTCCATAATCCTAACAGGTTGGGAGATGAAGGAGAGAAGATCTTTGAGCCCAGGAGTTCAAGACCAGCCCTGGCAACGTAGTGAAACCCTGTCTCTACATAAAATAAAAAAATAAAAAATTAGCCGAGAGCAGTGATATGCACCTGTAGTCCCAGCTACTCAGGAGACTGAGATGGGAGGATCTCTTGAGCCTGGAACTTCCAGGCTGAGTCAGCCCTAGCTGCTCCACTGCACTCTAGCCTGGGCAACAGAAGGGAAAAAAAAGAAGATTGGAATGAAATGTTGAAGAATCCAGTTGGGCATCTATGAAAGTCTAATCATATTTTTTTACTTTAAAATTTGTTTCAATCTTAACCATTCTGTATAGCATTTACTTCAAGTAAACTTGACTGCTTTACAAGTTTAGGTTTTTTAGTTTATCTTCCTCAATTGATTAAACTTATGAATTTCTGTTGGACTGCTATGAGGCATCTCCTAATGGCAATGCACCCAAATTACAAGGGGTTTTGTTTTGTTTTGTTTTGTTTTTTGAGACAGGATCTGGCTCTGTCACCCAGGCTGGAGTGCAGAAGTGCAATCTAGCAGCTCACTGCAACCTCTGCCTCCGGGACTCAAGCCATTCTCCCACTTTAGCCTCCCAAGCAGCTGGGGCTACAAGCACCCGCCACCAAACCCGGCTAATTTTTGTACTTTTTGTAGAGATGGGTTTCACCATGTTTCCCAGCCTGGTCTCAAACTCCTGAGCCCAAGCGATCTGACTACATTGGACTCCCAAAGTGCTGGGATTACAGGAGCGAGCCACCATGCCCAGCCACAAGGGTTCTTTTGTTTTGTTTTGATGAATGATGAAATTTATTTTAAAGTCTAAATCTGTAAACTTGACACTAAACATAACAGGGTCACACATGACCCTAAAATCCAAGTTTTCTATTTGGTGACAAGATTTGTTTCTTCTTGACCATGGACTACATCATGACCCTAGTTTGTATATTAGTAGAGAGTATGTGAGCAAATATTGCAGAATATCTTAAATGTGTTTTGGTGAGGCAGTCAGAAATTCCAGCTTTCACTTACATTACAGATTTAGGCTGGCAATGATAACCTTCAAGAGGATATTTATTTCTGCTTACGTACATTGTCTACATTTATGGTATGATTCCACAAAGTAGGAAAAAATATATTGGTTGTTATGTTCTCATGTTTCACACTACCAGGTGTAATTAAGGTAGAAAACTAACATACTTCCCCCCTCTTTTGTGGTTTTAAAAGTATCTTTATTAAAACAGCTAACACTAGTCATTAAATAATGGAGTAGATATTTCTAAGGTACTAATTCGTAAACAACTAGGTTCTTCTTGATGAACTCATCTACTTCTTCTATATTGTATATCTTAAGCACTCCTTAATAAAAACCTTCTATTTAAACACCTCTACTTATATTAAAACCTTTTATTAGGTTTCAGAGGAGCTTAAAATTTTCTTAGCTTCCAATGGCTTCTTTTACTGGTGGTAAGCGATAGCTTTTTGAGAGGGTAGCAAAACTACAGACATAAATGCACCATACTGTTTGACCTCTGTTACAGTATGTCCCTGTATGCTTAGTCAACAGACAAAATGGACTCCTTGTGGTTAACTGAAGTGAGTTAAAACAGAACCAGGTGGCCATGGCTCATGAGAGAGCCATCACTTACTCTGTTCTCAGAAAGATGTTGTAAAGGTATCACAGGACCTCACTTTCTACAGTCAAGCCAAACCAGTTCCTATTGTTGGTGCCAAGATAAACTGCAGGCAGATCACCCCTCCCCAAGCTGTTTGAAAGAAAAGTCTGACAGACTTCTAGTTTGGAACTTGGAAACCAATCAATCAGAATTCACCTGCCCTGGACAATCAGGGATCAGTTGTATCAACCAATCAGGACTTGGCTGTGTCAACCAATCAGAACTAAGCAAGTTTGAATCCTTCATTTGCATAAATGGACCTCATTCGAACCTTGGTTTTAATTTTTGCTATAAAAGACAAACTCACAGGCATGGTGGTTCCTTCCTGTTATCCTAGCACTTTGGGAGACCAAAGTGGGAGGTTCACTTGAGCACAGGAGTTGGAAACCAGCCTGATCAACATGGTGAGACCCCCCCCCCATTTGCAAAAGAAAAAATATAGCCAGACATGGTGGCATGAACCTGTAGTCCCAGCTACTTGGGAGGCTGAGGCAGGAGGATAGCTTTGAGCCCAGGAGTTTCAGGTGTCAGTGAGCCATGATCAAGCCACTGCTCTCCAGCCTGTGTCACAGAGTAAGACTTTGTCTCAAAAAGTAATAATAATAATTAATAAATAAATAATTATTTAAAAATAACACAAACTTGCAGGTACACGGATGAATCTGGAAGCCGTTATCCTCAGCAAACTAATGCAGGAACAGAAAACCAAACACTGCGTGTTCTCACTTATAAGTGGGAGTTGAACAATGAGAACACATGGACACAGGGAGGGGAACAACACTCACTGGGGCCTGTCGAGAGAGGGTGGGTGGAGAGAGCATTAGGGAAAAGAGCTAATGCATGTTGGGCTTAATACCTAGGTGATAGGGGCAGCAAACCGCCATGGAACATGTTTACCTATGTATCAAACCTGCACGTCCTGCACATGTACCCCGGGACTTAAAAATAATAACAATAATAAAATAAAGAAACAAACACAAACCTGCCAGGTGCAGTGGCACATGCCTGCAATCCCAACACTTTGGGAGGCCAAGGCAGGAGGATTGCTTGAGCCCAAGAATTCAAGACCAGCCTGGGCAAGGTCCTCTTCATCTCTACAAAAAAATTAAAAATTTAACCAGCCATGGTTAAATGTGCCTGTAGTCCCAGCTACTGGAAAGGCTGAGGTGGGAGGATCCCGTGAGCTCAGGAGTTTGAGGCTCCAGTGAGCTGTGATCGTGCCATTGCACTCCAGCCTGGGCAACAGAGTGAGGCCCTGACTCAAAAACACACACACAAACTGTTTGTTCTCTGGAACACACCTTCATTTTACACCAAAGTCTGTATCTCCCCTGTTTGCAAACTGTTCACTGGAATAAAGTCTCTGTTCACATTACTAGCATCTCCACTGCTGTAACCTCAATTCAAGTCACTATTTTCTCTGGACTACTACAGTAACTTCCTAATTTAGTCCTTTCTGCTTCTACTCCTCTGCCACTTAATAACTATGTGGTTTTGGGCAAGTACTTATCTTCTCTTTGCGTCTGTTTCCTCATTTGAAAAACAGGGATGATAATGCTACCCACCTGATAGGAATATTGAGAGGATTAAAATTAGTTAATATAAATACAACACCTGAAAGAGCTTCTAGCACATAGTAAGTACTCAAAGAATGACAGCTAGTATTAAAGGTAAATTAACTCTCTTAATTTCACAAGAGTCTTGTGAAGCAGGCTTTTTTTTTTTTTTTTGGACAAGATATCGCTCTGTTGCTCTGGCTGGAGTGCAGCGGCACAATTACAGCTCACTGCAGCCTCGACCTCCCAGGCTCAAATGATCCTCCCACCTCAGCCTCCTGAGTAGCTGAGACTACAGGTTTGTACCACCACATGGCTAATTTTTGTATTTTTTATACAGACAGGGATTCACCACATTTTGATTGCCACATCAAGCAATCCTCTCACCTCGGTCTCCCAAAGTTTGGGATTACAGATGTGAAACACCACGCCCAGCCACAGGCATCATTATTGTCTCCATTTTGTAAGTGAGGAAACGATTGTTCAGAGAAATTAAGTTATTTATCTCAGGTTTCAGCTGAGAAGTGGCAAAGCAAAAATTTTAATAGAAGCATGCCTGACTCCTAAACCCAGTTTCTAAACCACTATAACTCCTGGCAGTTATCCATCTGCATTAGTGTCTTTTCTCAGCCCCAAAATACTTAGTTACTTTACTCCTTCCAAGCTATCCCCATGTAGTAGTGATTGCCAATTGCTAAGTGCTGCCTGGTTAACTTAAGTAAAATTAATACGTTTGCTCGTTAATAACTTCCATTAAACTTCAAATCAACATACTTTCTTATATGGACTTAAATAGACTGGCTTCTTTTTTAAAGTATCATGAACCTAAGATTATCACAACCTTTTTCAAGGTTTTTTCTTCATTATGAAAACTTACTCATAAACCCAGCTCCCAAATACAACCATTTCGTTGTATTTGGGGGTGATATTTTTATACATTTGGTTCTAGGTTTTCCTATTAGCACAAATTCTTATTTCATTAATTATCTATTTTATTTATACATATTATAAGCATTTATTTGCATTGTGACATACTCTTTAGAAATATTATAATCATATACTATATAACAGCAATCCTCAACCTTTTTGACACCAGGGACAGGTTTCATGGAATACAATTTTTCCACAGACCAGTTGGTGTTGCGGAGGGCGGGGGAGGGGCGGGGGTGGTTTCAGGATGATTCAAGCGTATTATATTTATTGTAAACTTTATTTCTATTATTATTACATTGTAATATATAATGAAATACACAATTTACCATAATGTAGAATCAGTGGGAGCCCTGAGCTTGTTTTCCTGCAACTAGATGGTCCCATCTGGGGTGATGGGAGACAGTGACAGATCATCGGACATTAGATTCTCATAAGCAATGTATGACTTAGATCCCTTGCATACGAAGTTCTCAATAGGGTTCATACTCCTAAGAGAATCTAATGCCACCGCTGATCTGATAGGAGGCAGAGCTCCAACGGTAATGCAAGTGATGGGGTGCGGCTGTAAATACAGATGAAGCTTTGCTCTCTCACTAGCCACTCACTTCCTGTTACGTGGCCCAGTACCAGTTCGTCACCCAGGGCTTTGGGACCCCTGCTGTATGATATGTATTACCCTATATTACATAATCATATACTACTTGCATTTATGATTGGCTATTTGAGTTCTTACCAATATTCTTTTATTATGTATAACCTTGTTATTAAGATATTATGAAAAAGCATTTTTGTTTATATTTCTGGATGCTAGATTTCAAGAAGATCAGTTAATCATAGAGTAGAAATATATATATATATATGCACACACATACACATATTTATTTATTTATTTATTTATTTATTTATTGAGACAGGGTCTTGGTTTGTTGCTCAGGCTAGAGTGCAGTGACGTGAACACAGCTCACTGTAGCCTTGACCTCCCAGGCTCAAACTATCCTCCTTCCTCAGCTTCCCAAGTAGCGGGGACCACAGGCACATGCTACCATGCCAGGCTAATTTTTATTTTTTGTAGAGACAGGTCTCATCATGTTGCCCAGGCTGGTCTCAAACACGTGGGCTCAAATGATCCTCCCACCTTGGCCTCCCAAAATGCTGGGATGAAATATTTTAAAATATTTTAGTAAGTATTGGCTGGGCATGGTGGCTCACGCCTGTAATCCCAACACTTTGGGAGGCCGAGGCGGGCGGATTATGAGGTCAGGAGATGGAGATCATCCTGGCTAACACGGTGAAACCCCGTCTCTACTAAAAATACAAAAAAAAAAAAAAAAAAAAAAAAACTAGCTGGACATGGTGGCGGATGCCTATAGTCCCAGCTACTAAGGAGGCTGAGGCAGGAGAATGGCATGAACCCAGGAGGCAGAGAGTGACCTGAGATCGCCCCACTGCTCTCCAGCCTGGGCAACAGAGCCAGACTCTGTCAAAAATAATAATAATAATATTTTAGTAAGTATTGCCAAGTTTCTTTCCAAAAGGTTTGTACCAATTTATATTGTCAACAATAATATGTGCAAGAACATTGTCAGTGCTGGGTATGTTAAGTTTTCTAATACTTTTACTATATTATATATGACCCCAAAAACAGTGTTGGTTCTTCTGCTGTAAGCCAACATGGAAAAATAGGGACTGGATTTACCCTCCCACTTGAAATAACCAAAAACTTAGACAAAGTATATGAGACAGTGGTTTTCAAGACACCAAACATCAAGCAACAAGAACAGTGACACCTGAGTTATGGAACACGAAGGCGGTGAGATCTACAAATGCCCAATCTTATTGCTTTAAGAGAGTTTTCAGGCCATGAGGCAAGGAGGGGAAATCCAGGCAGAACCTGGAGGGCAACCTAATTTTAGGAGAGAAACTTGAGATTTCATGGACACCAAGACAGCTACAATTTGCAGAATAGTTCACTGGATAGGAGAGAGTCACACAGAAAACTCAGGAGATATGCAGAGAGTCTATCTTAAATATTCATCAGAATGTGAGAAAACTACCAAAAGCCCAGGAAACAGCCCTCCAAAATGAGTAAAGGTAATAGTATTTTGAACTCACACATGGCAGGGATTAGCACACATTCCTATAAACAAGACTGGAAAACCTTATAATTCGTGGGTATTGAGTATGGAACCAAGAAGGATCTTGCCTCAGTAGTGGGGAATAATTAACCCTAAACTAAACACAGCTGTGGTTTGGCCTAACAAATCTTAAAAGTAAGAGTTAAAAGGATCAGTTTCCAAGTAACTTAACTGTGAACACAGTTAAATAATTTTATAGCAATACAAAAATATCCAGAAAGATAAAATTAACAATTTCTGGCATCCAATGAACAAATTACCGTATACACAAAGGAACAGAAAAATATGACCCATGGCAAGGAGAAAATCCATCAATTGAAAACAACCTAAAATGGATACAGATGTTAAAAGTACCAAACATAGACATATAAACAGTCATTATAACTGTGTTCTATATGTTAAAACCTATAGTAGAGACATGCACGATTTTTAAAAAGACCCAACTGAACATCCAGACATGAAAACTGCAATGACTAAGATGTGAAAAATAACAAGATGTGGTTAACTACAGATTAGGCACTATGGAAGAAAAGATTAGTCTAGACATAAAAATTACAATGACCAAGATGAAAAATAACAAGGTGAGATTAACTGCAGATTAGACATTGTGGAATAAAAGATTAGTGGTAATGAAGACGTAGCTATAGAAACTATTTAAAATGAAACACAGAGATTTAAAAAAGACCAAAAATAAATAAATAGGGCAAACAGACGTATTCAACTGGCCTAATATGTATGTAATTGGAGACTTGCCAAAAAAAGGCAAGAGAGATAAGTTACAAAAAAGTTTTTGAAGAAATAATGAAAAACATTTTTCCCATTTGATGAAAATGATAAACTAACACATCCAAGAAACTCAATGAACTCCAAGCAAAAGAAATGCAAAGACAACTGCACCAAGGCATATCATAATTGAATTGCCCTAAGCCAATGACAAAGATGAAATCTTAAAAGCAGCCAGAGTAAAAGATACATTATGTACAGAGAAAAAAGCTAAAGATTACAGTATATCAGAAGTAATGCAAGTAAGAAGACAGAGGAGTAACATCTTTAAAATACCAGGGTATAAACTGTCAACCTAGAGTTCTATATCCACTAAAAAAGCCCTTCAAAAATGAAGGATAAAAGAAAGAGATGTTTTTCACACATACAAAAGTTGAAAGTATTCATCACCAACAGACTTATACTATAAGAAATGTTAAAGGAAGTGCTTCAGACAGCAGGAGAATAATACCAAACATAAACATGGATCTACATAAAAGAATGAAGAACACTGGAAATGGTAACTTCATGGGTAAATATATATTTTTAATGTTTATTATTTAAATTTCTTTAAAAGATAAATGGCTGTTTCAAAAACAATAATGATAAAGTAACATGGGTTTCTGACAGATGTGATAGTAAAAGGTATGAAAACAAAAGCAAAAAGAAAAGGTTAGCAAACCATGGGGTCTGTGGGCTAAATCCAGCTCAGCATCCATTTTTGTAAATAAAGGTCTATTGGCACATAGTCATGTTAATTCATCTTCGTATTGTCTATGATTGCTTTTGTTTTACAATTGCAGAGTTGAGTAGTGACAGAGACCGTATGGCTCACAAAGCTGAAAAACCTTATTTGACCCCTTACAGATAAAGTTTATTGACCCCAACAGAAAGGCTGTGAGGGGAAAATTGGAAATGCACTAATGTAAAGTTTTTATAATATATGTGAACAGGAAAAATATTACTTGCAAGTAGACTGTGATAAATTATACTATAAACCCTAAAGCAAGTACTAAAAAACAAAACAATGAGTTATAGCTAATAAGCCAACAAAGAAGATAATATAGAATAGTAAAAATATACACATTTAATTCAAAAGAAGGCATTAAAAGAGGGAAAAGCAAGTAAAAGACTGGCAGGAGAAACAGAAAATAAATAGCAAGATGATAGGAATAAGCAAAACCACACTAATAATTATTAAATGTGAATGTTAATAAATGTAAATAAAACCCCATTTAAAAGGCAGAAATGGTCAAATTGAATAAGAACGCAAGACCTAATTACTTTCTACTTACAAAGAGTTCATTTTAATATAAATACATGAATAGATAAAAAGTAAAAAAAATACAAAAAGATGCTAATCAAAAGAAAGCTACATTAGTAACAGACTAAGTATATTTCAGAGCAAAGAATATTACTAGCAATAAAGAAAGTCATTTCACAATGGTAAAATGATCAATCCATTAGGAGGACACAACAATATTTTTATGAATAACAGAACTTCAAAATCTAGAAAGCAGCAATGGACTATAAGGAGCAATAGAGAAATCAACAATTATAGTCAGAGATTGCAATAACCCTTTCACAATAATTGATGGAACGGGAAGACTGGGGCCTATCATGGGGAGGGGGGAGGGGTGAGGGGTGAGGGATTGCATTGGGAGTTATACCTGATGTAAATGGCGAGTTGATGGGTGCTGACGAGTTGATGGGTGCAGCACAGCAACATGGCACAAGTATACATATGTAACAAACCTGCACCGTATGCACATGTACCCTAGAACTTAAAGTATAATAATAATAACAATAATAAAAAAATAAAAATAAAAATAAAAAAAAGAAAATCAGTAACCATATAAAATACCTGAACAATACTAAACCAATTTGACCTAATTGACATTTATAGAATATTCTATACAACAACAGAGTGCACAATCTTTTCAAAGGCATACAGAATATTTAGCAAGGTAGGCCATATGCTGGGACATAAAACATGTCTCAATAAATTCAAAAGAACTGAAAATATACAAAGTATACTCTCTGACCACAATAACAGAAAGAAATTTTGGATTCACAAATATGTGGAAACTAAATAGTATACTTTACATAGTCATAGGTCAAAGAATAAATCGTGCCTGGTTTCAAAATATATCACCAAGCTATAATAACTGAAATAGCATGATATTGGCATAAGAATAGACACATAGAACAATGGAACAGAATAGACAGCCCAGAAATAAATCTGTGCATTTACAGCCAACTGATTTTCAACAAAGGTGCCAAAAACACACACTAGGGAAAAGACTGTCTCTTCAATAAATGGTGCTGGGAAAATTGTATATCCATATGCAGAAGAATGAAACCAAACCTGTATCTCTCACCATACTAAAAAAACTAAAAATAGATTAAAAATTTAAATATTAAGATCTGAAATTATGAAGCTACTAGAAGAAAACATAGGAGAAACACTTTAAGACGTTGGACGGGACAAGGATATTTTTGGATAAGACCTCAAAAGTACAGGAAACAAAACCAAAAATGGACGATTACATCATACTAAAAAGCTTCTGTGAAGCAAAGGAAAGACTCAACAGAGCAAACAGGCAACCCACAGAATAGAAAATATTTGCATACAATACATCTAACGAGGGGTTAATATCCATAATATGTAAGGAACAAACAGCTCAATAGCAAGAAAATATAAAAACAAATAATCCAACGAGAAAATAGGCAAAATATCTTAATAGATATTTCTCGAAAGAAGACATACAAATGGCCAACAGGTATATGAAAAAATGTTCAACATCACTAACCATCAGAGAAATGAAAATTGAAACCACAATGAGATATCACCTCACTGCAGTTAGAATGGCTATTATCAAAAAGACAAAAGATAACAAATGCTGGTGAGGATGTGTAAAGAAGAGATCTCTTAACCACTGTAGGTGGGAATGTAAATTAGCACCGCTAATTTGGAAAACCGTATAGAGGTTGCTCAAAAAGTTAAAAATAGAACTACCATGTGATCCAATAGGATCATAGTGGGTCTGTTGCTACTACTGGGTATGTTGTACCTAAAGGAAATTAAATCAGTACGTCAAAGATGTATTTGCACTCTTATATTTATTGTAGAACTATTCACAACAACCAAGATGTGGAATCAACCTAAGTGTCCAACAACAAATGAATGGACAAAGAAAATGTGGTATGTATACACAACGGAATACAATTCAGCTATTAAAAATAATCAAATCCTGTCATCCAAGTGATTAAAAAAAGAACAAGTGACAGGATTTCTTTCTTTTCAATAACTGAATTGTATTCCATTGACAACTTGTTTACTTATTTCACATAATGTCCTTTAGGTTCATCCAAGTTGTCAGGAATACATCCTGAGACACAGGCTAGAGGATGACTTGTGTCCAGGAGTTCAAGATCATCCTGGGCAACATAGTGAGACCCCCCCACCATCTCTACAAAAAATAAAAATTAGCCGAGCAGGGGCCCGTAGTCTAAGCTACTCAGGAGACTGAGGTGGAAGGATTCAAGGCTGCAATCAGTTATAATCGTGCCACTGTTCTCAGCCTGGGTGATAGAGTGAAACCCTGCCAAATGAAAGAAAGAAAGAAAGAAAGAAAAGAAAGAAAGAAAGAAAGAAAGAAAAGAAAGAAAAGAAAGAAAGAAAGAAAGAAAGAAAGAAAGAAAGGAAGGAAGGAAGGAAGGAAGGAAGGAAGGAAGGAAGGAAGGAAGGAAGGAAGGAAGGAAGGAAGGAAGGAAGGAAGGAAAGAAGGAAAGAAGGAAGGAAGGAAGGAAGGAGAGAGAGAGAAAGAAAGAGAGAGAGAAAGAAAGAAAGAGAGAGAGAAAGAAAGAAAAGTGAATTGATACAGAAAAATCAATGAAAGGAAATAAGGATTTTTTAGATCAGTAAAACTGAAAAACCTCTAAACAGACTAAGATAAAAAGTGAGAAGATACAAATTACCAATATCAAGAATGAAGAGGGAACATCACCACAGAATCTACAGACATTAAAGTGATGATAAAAGAATATTATGAATAGCTTTTTGGCAATAAATTTAATAACAGGTTAAATGAACAAATTCCTTGGAAGACAAACAGGTCACTCAAGAAAATAGAGGTTGAGTGAGGAGCCCTATGTCTATTTTAAAAATTGAATTTGTAGTTTTAAAACATATCATAAAGAAAACTCCAGACCCAGATGGCTTCACCGGAGAAATCTACAAAATATTTAAGGACAAAATAATACCAATTCTATACAAGTCCTTCCAGGATACTTAAGAGAAGGGAGATTATACCACTTTATTATAGCAGGCCAACCTTGTCATAAAAAAAGACAAAGACATTACAAGAAAACAATAGACTGATAACTTTTGTGAATATAGATGCAAAATATCTAAACACAAAATTTATCAAACTGTATCAATATATTAAAAGGATCATACATCAAGACCCAGTAGGGTTTAACATTAAAAAAAATTCAGTGTGATTCACCAATAAACAAACTAAAAAGAAAAGCCATATGAGCAGCTCAATTAATGCAGAAAAGGCTTTTTTTTAAAAAAAAAAAAAAGTCTAATATTATTTTTAATAAAAACTCTGTGTAAACTAGAAATAGAAGGAAACGTCCTTCTTCAACCAGAAAAAAAGGAGGATTTGTGAAACACCTACAGATAACAATAAACTTAGTAATGAAAGATTGAACATTTTCTCTCTAAGATCAGGAATAAGACAAGGATGTCTACTTTCACTACTCATTGAACATTGTACTGAAGTTTCCAGAGTAAGAAGGCAAAGAGGAGGAAAAAAAAGGAGTTGAAGAGAGAGGGAAGGGAAGGAGGGGGAAAAGAAAAGGAAGAAGAGATAGAAGGAAGGCAGGGAGGATGAAAGGAAAGAAAAAGAAGGGAAGGAAAGAAAGAAGGAAGGAAAAAATGACATCCAGATTGGAAAGAAGTAAAACCATAATACTATCTTTATTTGCAGATTCTATGATCATTTGTGCAGAAAATCGAAAGGAATCTACAAAAAAGCTACACAAAAAAATAAATGAGTTTAGCAAAGTTTTGGCATAGAAAGTCAATATACAAAAATCAATTGCATATTATACCCTAACAGTAGACAATTAAAAATTCAAATGAAAATAAATATATTTCACCATAGTATCAAAAAATATAAAATACTTGGGCATAAATCTCACAAAAATGTAAAAACTTGTATGCTGAAGGCTACAAACCATTGCTAAAAGAAATTAAATAAGACATAAGTAAATGAAGAGCTATATCAGTTTCATGGATTAGAAGAATCAATATTTTTATGATGCCAGTTCGCCCCCAAAATTTGGCAGGCACTTTTGTAGAAACAGACAAACTAATTTTCAAATTCATATGAAAATGCAAAGGATATAGAATAGTGAAAACAATTTGAAAAAAAGGAACACAGTTGGAAGACTAAGACTACCAGATTTTAAGGCTTACTAAAAAGTTATACTAATCTAGACAGTGTAGTACGGGTGTAAAGATAGAGAAATCCATCAATGGCACATAATAGAAAATCCAAAGATAATCTCATACATATGGAAAAATGGCTTTTGACAGAGGTATAAAGACAAGTCAGTGGGAAAAAGGCTAGTTTCAACAAATGTCGCTAAGCAGAATTGGACATCCATATGCAAAAAAAGACTAACTTGAATCCGTATCTCACATCACATGTAAAAACTAATCTCAAATGCATCATAGACTTAAATCTGAAATTAAAATATAGGAAGAACTCTTAGTGGCCTTGATTTAAGCAAAGATCTCTTAAGTACGTCATTAAAAAAATGAAATTGGACTTCATCAGAAGTATAAACCTCTGCCTTTTTTTTTTTTTTTTTTTTTTTTTTTTTTTTTTTTTGAGGCAAGGTCTCTCTGTGTCACCGGGCTAGAGTGCAGAGGCATGATCACAGCTCACTGCAGCCTCAACTTCCTGGGCTCAAGCAATCCTCTCACCTGAGCCTCCTGACTAGCTGGAACTACAGGCCCCCACACAACCAGGTCCGGCTGAATTTTTTTGTTTTGTTTTGTTTTGTTTGTTTGTTTGTAGAGATGAGGTTGTGCTATGTTCCCCAGGCTGTCCTGGTCTTTTTAAAAATAAACCTCTGTTCTTTGAAAAACACTGTTCAGAGAATGAAAAGACAAATGACAGAATGAGCAAAAATATTTGCAAATCATGTGTAAGATAAAGGCTTGTATCTACGCTGTGCATACAACTCTCCAGAGTAATGAGTCACAAACAATAATAAGAAAACAAACAACCCAATAAAAAAGGAGCAAATGATTTTAACACTTTAACAAAGAAAATACATGAATAACAAATAAGCACATAAAATGACGTCAACATCATTAGTCATTAAGAAATGAAAAATAGGTTGGGAGCAGTGGTTAATGCCTGTAACCCCAGTGCTTTAGGAGGCTAAGGCAGGAGGACTACTTGAGTTCAGGAGTTCAAGACCAGTCTGGGCAACATAGCAAGACCTTATCTCTACAAAAAATTTAAAAATTAGCCTGTCATGGTGGCACACACCTGTAGTTCGAGCTACTCAGGAGGCTGAGGCAGAAGGATATCTTGAGTTCAGGCGGTCAAGATTATAACAATGAGCTATGATCACATCACTGCACTTCAGACTGACCAGCCTGGATGACAGAGCAAGACCCTGTCTCAAAAACGAAAATAAAACAAAAAATGAATCAAAAATAAAACCACATGAGATAATACTACACACCTACTAGAATGGCTAAAATTCAAAGGATTAGCCTTAGCCTTACCAAATATTGACAAGGATGTGGAGAAACCGGAATCCTCATATACTGCTGTTGGGAAGGTAAAATAGTAAGACCACTTTGGAAAATAGTGTGGCAGTTTCCTAAAATGTGAAACATACACTTACCATATGATCTACCCAAATATATTATTCCATTTACATAAAACTCTAAAAAATGCAAACTAATCTATACTGACAGAAACCAAATTAGTGGTTTCCTGGAAGGAATGTGGGTGTGGAAATATGGGAAGAGAAATTGCAAAGAGTTATGAGGAAACTTTTGGGAGTGATGTGTATATTCACCATCTTAATCCTAGCGTGGGCTGCATGAGTGTAAACATATGCCAAAACTTAGGACATTGTACGCTTCCATTATGTGCAGCTTATTTTGTCAATTACACCTCCAGAAAAAAATGTTAAAGTTGATAAATGTTCATTGTAAAATTAATATGAAAGAGATTGTTTAAGATTAAAATTCCCATAAAATAACAATTAATATAGAAATATTAAAATGTCTTTATACAACTTAATAGAAAATTGGTTGAAGAGTTAAACTGAGTGAACTGGCCGGGCACGGTGACTCACACCTGTAATCCCAGCACTTTGGGAGGCCAAGGTGGTGGATCACTTAAGGCCAGGAATTCAAGACCAGCCTAGACAACATGGTGAAACCCCATTTCTACTAAAAATTAAAAAATTAGCCAGGTGTCATGATGTGTGCCTGTAATCCCAGCTACTTGGGAGGCTGAGGCATAAGAATCTCTTGAACCCAGGAGGTAGAGGTTGCAGTGAGCTGAGATCATGCCACCACACTCCAGCCTGGGTGACAGAGAGAGACTCTTGTCTCAAAGAAAAAAAAAAAAAAAAAAGAAAGAGTGAACTGTGTTCACTCTTAATATACTTCTTCAACAAAAAGGGTCAGTGATATGTAATTCAGAACCAAATGTTTGTATGTATAAGTGAGAAGTCAAAATGTCTTTAGGGTCCAAGTGTCATAGTCTACATTATCCACTGTATCAAACTGTTAGAATAAAAATGGCCTAAACTCAGTTGGGATGATTGAGATAATATTGCATTATTATCCCCTTAGTGAATTTACAATGTAGTTGAAGAAGTAAAACTTGCTTATATTAAATAGTTAAATTGTCTAGAGAGTATGTGGTTCCATCTAAAATAGTATTGGGAAATCAGAGAAGTAAGAGAGTGAAGGAAATCTTTATGAAGGGATTGGAACTTGACCTGAGCCGTGAAGGAAGATAGGGCAGGCAAAGCAGAAAGGATATGACACCTCAGGAAGGGACAAAGACAGAAATGAGCATGTAGTATTTTAGGGACAATATGCAGCATGGCTTGTTCAGAACAAAGGGAGAATTTTGGGGAGAACGGGAAATATCTTACACAGGTAGAATGGAACTGAGTTATGGAAGACCTTCAAGTCAGAAAGAGGAAACTAGATTAGATTCATCAATGAAGTTTCTCGAAGAGGATCTGGCATCATTATGCTCAATGGGGCTAAGTAGAGGAAAAGCGGAGTGGGAGAGATTAACTATTGTGGTAGACTAAGGTCGTGGTATTAGAAATGTTTAAGAGACAAATTTAAGACGTATTTTATGGGAGGACTCAACAGGACGTGGAGACAGATGAGACACTTATTTCTCTCACATTGTTAGTTCTATCCCTTATTTCCTTAACATTGCAATCTAGTGTTAATTTAATGTTTATGTCACCTTTCACATCCATATTAAAGATTAATCATGTAATATCATTTACATAGTCTAAGCCTGTGATATTTTCTATTCTCATTCAGTCATAACGTTTCATGTAATTCTTCCTGATTAATTTATTTAGTATAGAGAATTTAGTTTCATCAATGTTCTGTGTATAATTGTTTTCCATTATAACTTCATTTCATAATCCGATACACTATTCTGATTTTTGTTTTATATAAGATTCATTTTAAAATGATTATATCAATCTATAATTTTAAAAACTTTTTAAAGTATTTTAAACTTAATTCTCAGTGATTCTGTATCATGTCTTAATAATTTATTATTTATTCTGTTCTTGCACGTTCTGAACTAAATATCATCATCAATTGCATTCCATATGGTTTTCTGGACTCTTCCTTTGCAAAATAAACAGACTTCTGGCATGGAAAGCTTCTTTTATGTGGGATTGCTTAGAGGGTATTTGTGCTTCTGTAAAGAAGAAAAAGAGACAGCTGGCTGAGCCTTTCTCCCTCGCTGTGACCCTAACTTGCCTTATTCCCACTGAACAATTTCTTAGAACATGCTAAACCACATGAGTTATTAACCCTCAATAGGCTAAGCAACCAATCTTCAGCAAATAATTACTCTTGCAAGCAGAGTAAAAAAAAAAAAAAAGCAATTTTTAAAGAGTATTTTCAGAATTAATTCTTTTTCACAAATATCTTATCTGAAATAAGCTTTTGTGATATTGCATCACACTATCCCATTGCCCTCTTTCTACTGCTACCACATCAACTACTTTGACTTCCAAGTCAAAGTAAGCCTTGAATCAAAACAATACAAAACAAGGACAGCAACAAAAGTCTTTCTCAATAGTCTTAAACCCATCTCCTTGCTGCCATCCCCTATGCTACTATCTTTGTTGAGACCCCAGTCATCTCCGTCCTCGACTATTACCACTCTTAACTAGTCCCTCCACACTGGTCTTGCCTCTGGTTCTTTCCATTCTCCATGCTGCTACCAGAATGAATTATCAAAAATGGTCACTTACCAGCTTCCCTGTTGCCTGTAGGAGAAAGTTCAGCTGCTTTGGTAAGGCATATAGGGTCTTCCAAATTTGGCTCCTGCCTATTTCTGTGGTCTCATCTCTCACCATTCACTTTCTTCGCACTTTATTATCTAGTCTAACCATGCTGAAATACTTACATACCATGCAGCTCCTCCTGACTAAAATGACCTCCCAAACTCTTCCCTCTAGGTAAGTCCTACTCATCTTTCAGGATTCAGTTCAGGCATCACTTCTCCAAAAAGCCTTTCTTCAACTTCTCATCAGTTTGCTTCCCTCCAGTTCACTGTGTTCTCAAAACATCCTGTGCTTAGCTCTATCAGATAAAGTATTATAGTATATGACCATCCTTTTAATTGTCTTGTTTCTTCTCACCTGGACAAAAACTCCTAAAAGGCTGTATCAAATTCATATTTGTGTTCTGGCACACATTTGATACTCAAAAATGTTCGTTCCATGAATAGAGAAACGCAAAGGTGACTACAACATAAGCCTCAGAACCACCACCTCATAATTGGCTTCTGGGTACCACTGGAAAGAGTCTGATGCCAACTCTTTTTGAGGCACACATGTATGTGTGTGACAATTGAAATCATTTAATCCTAATGTCTGCAATAGTGTGATCTTTTTTTCCTCAAAACCACATTCTAAATTCTCCTCTCCCCACATCACAGTTGCAATCATCTCTCTATCCTTGCATTCAACATAAAGCTGCTGTGTTTCAAAGTTTTGTTATTTGCAATCCTGCTTTTTCACTTAATGTGACTGCACCCCCCACTTCCTGATTCCTGGGAGCCTCACACTCCAGCCTTGTGAGCAACAAAATTCCACTCCTTACTTCCCTAAGGCCAAATCCAAGAGAGGTTTTCTAGCTCATAAATTTTTCCTGCTGTTTAGAGTAGAAGGCACAGAGCCTGGGTGTCGTAACAGAAAGTGCTAATCTGTACACTGGGTGTATTGAGGCATGTAAAGCCAATTCATAACATTCTATGACACTTTTATGAGCTTAAAAGCATCTTTCCAGGCCTATTCAAATTGTATGCATGTGAAAGAATTGTGTTTATAGCTATTTTTAGAGTTTTAGATCATCCTCCACAAATATGCCAAGGTACCCTCAGTAATCTGTCAGAGATCAAACACATTTTTAAAGAAGCATGCCAAGGTTCCAACTCCTCCTCGTGTGGCAGGGTTTGGAATAAGGAAGAATGACTACAGAATTCTAATTCTTTTTGTGGGTTAAAAGGATGGAAAGCAGGTCTACTAGATTTCTAATAAGAGGCAAAGCAGACTTTTAATCTGCTGATTGCAGAGAGAAGATAAATAGGTGACTGTGAGCAGTAGTTCTTGCACATGGTTGGCTGTAAAAAATCTGATGGGCTGCAGGAAAGGGGAACTGGAGTTACTGAGAAGTCTGTGTGCCGCCTTTGGTGGGAATACTACATATTGCTACCCCTCTCCAGATAAACTTTCATCTACTGTCATCTCATCCCATTCACACATCCCATTCAATTCTGTTGCACATTAAAGCTTGAGAACTAATGATTTAGGAAGTACATGACGACATCCTTCAAATATTTGGAAGTGTTCTTATATGGAGAAATGAAAATATTAGTTTTGTGTTGCTCAAGAAGACAGAACTTGGATGAAAGAAAGAAGGTAGAGGAGTGGATGAAAGTTATCACAGAAGAGTGTCTTGCTTCTGTTTTGCTTACATTATTTGTGAGCTTTGGGTCATCCATTCCTGAAACTCATTCCTGCCCTAAAAGGTTTCAGTTAACACACAATCACAGAGTAAATAATGTGACCAAGTCTACTAAAAATTGTTAAGATAATTGTGGATAGTTTTAGTAGAACATAAATCAGGTTAAATGTGATCATATCCTAAGTCCACTTCTAATTAGTCAAAATACACCTGAATATTTGGTTTCCTTGTGGGGACTACACCTAAAGAGAATAGATACAAATATCCAGTGACTTTGAGGATTAAATTTTATAAGTACTGTTTATTGAAAAATTTTACAAGTATTTTTACCTAAGCAGTGTTTTGTGACAAGTAGTCTGTGGACTATCTGCATAAAAATGATCTAGAGTGTTTTTTAAAATTTTGTATTTGCTGGGCACAATGGCTCACGCCTGTAATCCCATCACTTTGGGAGACTGAGGTGGGCAGCTTGCTTAAGCTCAGGCATCTAAGACCAGCCTGGACAACATGGCGAATCCCTATCTCTACAAAAAAAATACAAAAATTAGCTGTGCTTGGTGATGCACGCCTGTAGTCCCAGCTCCTCAGGAGGCTAAGGTGGGAGTGAAGCAAGATATTTCCCTGACCCCTTCATGGGCCTCGTGACAGGGTGCCTCGCTTACTCAGCCCGCAGCACTCCACCACTTGCAGGAGGGAGCATGCAGGTGAGTGGGTGCAGGAGCCAGCGTGAGTGCTTGCAGGACCTATTGGCAGCATCTAGTAGGGTGACTATGACCCCTAAAGCCCCAGAGGGAGTGTTACAGTCAGGGCTCTGTTAGCTCTGCCATCTGTGGACAGCTTAAGTGTTAATAGCTCAGTGGGCCCTCTTGTATCTACACTCGTGGCTCTGAGCTCTTGTCCAGCATCCAGGAAAAATGAGGTCACACGAACAAACTGAATATGATAAATGGGGGAGATTTTATTGCTGATACAAGTGGCTCTCAGTGGGATGGGGAGTTGAAAAGGGGATGGGGCAGGAAAGCAATCCTCCCCTGAAGTCCAGCTATCCCCTGTCATACTCCTCTTCAAAGCTATGCTGTCAAGCTATACCTCTGAAGTCAAACTGCTTCTCTCCAACGTCCAACCATAGTCTCTGATGTCCAGCTGCTTCTCCTCTCTCTGTCAGCTGAACCTGAGGTTTTTAGGGGCACAGGATTGGGGGCAGGATGGGCCATGGATGGTTTTGGAAAAGACAACATTCGAGAGGGAAAATAGGGACATATATTCTCACTCTGGGCTGCGGTATCAGGCTTTGCAGCTTGAGGGTGGGGCCCTCGCTAGGGACCTGCCCTCTTCTGCCCAGAATTTCACTGCCTCCTGTCTCTATCAAGAGGATTGCTGGAGCCCGGGAGTTTGAGGCTGCAGTAAGCTGTGTTCACACCACTGCACTCCAGCCTGGGTGACAAAGCAAGACTCTATCTCAAAAAAAAAAAAAAAAAAATGTTTTCATAGGATTCATATCAGACCTATTGAATGCGAGTCTTGGAAGATGGGACCAGGAAATCTTCATATTTAACCTGCTCCCTAGGCAATTCCATTGCAAATGAAAGCTTGAAGATTAATGGTTTAGGAAGCACATGACAACACCCTTCAAATACTTGGACGTGTTCTTACATGTAAAATGGAAAAGATTCGTTTTGTGTTGCTCAAAAAAACAGAACATAGATAAAAGAAAGAAGGCAGAGGAATGGATGAAAGTTATAACAGGAAAACGTTCAAGTATGAGAAAGACAAAAAAATAGATATAGCCATCAATGGGATTAACTGTCTTGCAAAATAATGCGTCCTTAAAAGTATTCACATAGAGAGGATAGAGAGCTCTGTTTAAGGGATGAGGTAATAGGGATTTTAGCATTGAGTGGGAGATTGAACAAAGGGACTTCTCTAGTCCCTTCAAGCTAATGCGTTTGATTGATTGATTTATACCAAAAGTTTCACATTAGTCAGATTATGCCATGGCTTCTGAAGTTGATAATCCTTGTCTCTTCGCTCTTTCCCTTAATTAGAATACATTTGTAAGCAACTACTTTGTACTGTACACTGTGCTAAATTGCAGGAATACAATGGTCAGCAGGCAACAGTGTTGCTGCCTTCATGAAATTTATAGCATAATGAGGGAAACAGGTAACGTACAAGGTTACAGTGCTACGTGCTGTGGTGAAGGAACTAAAAGATGTGAAGGGAAAATAGAGAAGGGATACCTTATCAGACTTGGGAGTCAGGAAAAGCTTTCTGGAGGAGGTAATATCTAAACTGAGAACTAAGGGATTACCAGGAGCTATTGAGGTAAAGAGAGGGAGGAGCCCGTGCAAAGGCTAGGAGGAAAGGTATAGGATGCCCATTCAAACAAATGAAAGTGGTTTGAATGACTTAAAACAGAAGTGCCAGGAGACATAAAATAAGACCAAAATGGTACATATGGTCAAAATCTCTCTGAGCCTTGGATTTTATCCCAAGGGCAATGTGGAGTTACTGAAGGATTTTAAGAAAGGAAATAGGCCAGGGACAGTGACTCATGCCTGTAATGCCAGCACTTCGGGAGGCCGAGGCGGGCGAATCACCTGAGGTCAGGGATTCCAGACCAGCCTGGCCAATGTGGTGAAACCCCGTCTCTACTAAAAACACAAAAATTAGCTGGGTGTGGTGTCGGGCACCCGTAATCCCAGCTACTTGGGAGGCTGAGGCAGTAGAATCGCTTGAACCCAAGAGACAGAGGTTGCAGTGAGTGGAGATCATGCCATTGCACTCCAGCCTAGGCGAGAGAGCAAGACTCCATCTCAAAAAAAAAAAAAAAAAAAAAAAGAAAAGAAAAGAAAAGAAAGGAAATAAATTATAAATTGACCAAATTTTCAGTATACAAAAACCATTCTTCAGTGAGGAGAAAGTATTAGAGAGGAGGAAAGACTAGAGGGCCAAAGACAGATACAAAAGGTTTCTTTCAGTAGTCCAGAAGAAAGACAGTATTGCTAAGATGAGTGAAAGGGTATTGGAGATGGTGAGAAGCAAATTATTTGATAAATATTTAGAAGCTATTATTGATGGGACTTGGTGATAGATTGAATGTAAAGGCTTAAGGGAGACAGGAGTCAAGAATGACTCAGGTTTATGGCTTGAGCAGCCGGCCGAATAGTGACACCACTGAGAGAGTGAACCAGGAGTAGGAGGTTTTATGCAGGGAAAATGGCTGTGATGAGTTAGATTTTGAACATGGAGAATTTGAGCAGCCTATAAGACATCCAGATTCTTCCTAGGCAATAGAAAGCTGGGTATGTAAAGCAAGAGCGGGATCTGAGCCAGAGATGTAAGTTTTAGAGTCATCAACTTTTGGAACCACGTGAGTGGATAGGTTCACCCAGGGAAAATGTACTAACTGAGAAGGAAGTCTAGGACAAATCTCTCTGAAAACGATTAATTAAGCTACCAGATAAGGAAGAAGAGAACACTGAGAATATTCAGGTTTTTTTTTTTTTTTTTTTTTTTTACTAATTCATTTGTATTGTTATATCTCTTTCTGTGAGTTACTGAACTCTAATGATATGGTATATATTAGAATGCACTCTTTGTCCCATTTGACTAGTTGCTTTTCTGATAACTTTCTTCACTCACATAACAATCTCTTGCTCTGACTTTCAGCAGCAGTGTTCTGGAATCCTACCTGCTTATCTAGTGCCTGAGTGTAAGGCCTGGAACTAATGAGGGCCCACAAATGGTGGCTCTTTCTTATCATGATGTCTTGTTGCTCTTGGTTCTGATGTACCACTTTATCTCTCAACTGTAATGTAGTTTTCAGTCCTGGATGGACACCACTGACCCTGGGTTTTCTCCTCCTTTGCATAATGAAATTGCCATTTGCCTCAACGCTTGGTAATGGTTGCAACATTCGTTGTATTTCTAACTCTCTGATTCTGGTTTCATCCAAACCCAGAAGATTAATATAACATTATTTTAAAAATTCTGAAATTAGACCAGGCATGGTGGCTCATGCCTATTATCCCAGTACTTTGGGAGGCCAAGGTGGGAGGATTGGTTTAACCCAGGAGCTCTAAACCCTCCTGGGAAACATGAGACTCTATCTCTACAAAAATAAAAATTAAAAAAAAACAGCTGGGCATAGTGTTGCACACTTGTAGTCCTAGCTACTCAGGAGGCTGAAGTGGGAGGATCACTTGAGCCCAGGAGTTCAAGCCTGCAGCGAACTATGATTATGCCACTGCACTTTGGTCTGGGTGATCCTGTAGTTAAAAATAAAAATTCTAAAATTATATTGATATTAAATACTGAAAATGTATAATTCAGGATATTAGGAAAGAAATACATAGTTTACAACCTTCATAATAGTAAGTCTTTGAAATTTAAGTTGTAATTAAAAAGAAAAGGAAGGTGAAGCAATAAAAAACCAGAACACATTTTAATGCATTTTAAGTGTTCTCATCACCAGAAAATATTAAGTACATGAGGTAAAAGATATGTTAATAAGCTTGATTTAGCCATTCTACAGGGTATACATATATCAAAACATCATGTTATATACCATAAATATTTGCACTTTTATTTATCAATTATACAAACTTCTTAAAAATTCAACAACTAAAAAAAAACAAGAATGCATACTACAAAATTTAGTAAAAGGAAAGAAATCCTGTTAACTAATATTAAAACTGATGGAGTACAAGTTTGGGTTCAGTTTCTATTATACATTAGATATGCTCAAATCCTTAGAGACCAAAAGCAGAAGATTTGGAAATTATGATAATGTGAAGTAAATGAGGGAAAGATGAATTTGGTGAATTGTTTTGTTATCCCTGAGGCAGTGAATAAGTCTGTTTACCAGCTGTTCGCCTATTTTCCTAATGCATCTGTTGGGCATTCGCTGTAGAGATGAAAACAAATAATAGTTTTGCCAATACAGGTGAAATTCTAAATAAGTGGCCTAAATAAAAGTAATTAATATGGGAAGAGAATGAATAATGTTATATAACACTTTGCTGAATTATGTATATTTAATGATTTAGTCTCTAAAAAAGAGACATAGAGCAGTTCATGGAAAGAGGCCTTAAATTTGTGCAGGCCTAATACTAGTAAAACTGTTAATTTGACCAAAGGTAAAAATAATTTAAATAACTAGAATCAGAAAAAGACATAAATGTTTGACAGTACATTGGTTAGCTCAACGTCATAGATCAGCTTTAGAATATTATTGCAGATGCAAAATTATAATACTGAATATAAATTTATGTAAATATTTGAGAAATATTTGATAATATATAAGAATATCTAATTATATAATTATGTGTATTATATAATAAGTAAAGAACTAGTCCTATTCTTTTTGGCCTCTGCTTAAAACTTAATTCATTCCATAACCTTTAATTTAAACAGATTTTAAAAGATAAAATACATGTTATGGTAAAAATAATAGCACAATTATATTAGCCTAATAAATCAAACCTCTTCATAGGAGAATAGGTTTCATCGGTCTATCAACTGGATTATGTAATGAATCCCTATCAAAGAAGATCCTCCCAAGAACATAAATAGATTTTAAATTCATTGTTTTAGAGTATGTATAGCAACGACCACAAAGTACAAGAAGAATGCATGAAGGATCACACTTACCAAATGAAAGGGTGTAGGCAGAAATAAGTCTTTCTCTCCAAGATTTAATATGTCTTCCTGAGAAGGAGAAAAACTAAGCAAATCTCCCTTTTCCTTATCTGCCAGTTCAATCTTAAATATAGGCCTTTTTGTCAAGACTAACTAACATCTAGGAATCTACGTGTCTGCACTATAAGGTCTTTAACAAAGATGACATACCAACTGAGGCAGAGTGTAGAAGAGAAAGAAACAAAAATGTGTAGCTGAAATGCTGCCAGAAAATCTCTGACAAATTAAGGCTAAATCCTATTTATCTGTAACAGAACCAGTTCTGGAAGTCTGCAGATACCTGAAATATATTAAAAGAACCATGTTCTTCTAGCCATCTGATTTGGCAATGCAGTGCCTCCTAGTGTCCATGGTAACGCCCATAGAGTGGTTTAGAGATTCACCATTAAAAGGCTTGCACATTGAAATATAATGGTGGGTCAGCCACAGTACTTAGGTAATGTTCAGTTTCTGAACTCCAAAGCAAGCTTAAACCATTGTACATCTTTAGAAACATATTGTCAGAGGAACATATGGAACTAGTGAGGGTCCACAAATAGTGGCTGTCTTTATTATCATGAAGCCTTTTGTGTGTGTGTGTATATATATGTATATATATATGCCCAAATTTTACTTTAATCTGCAGCAATATAAATTGTCTATTATTACAAAGTATAGCTAGTGGTTAAGGGGTAGAAAAAGTAAAAACATGAAAGCATTTAAAAACCTGCAATGGTCTCACAAAATATCAGTATATATAATGTTATCATAAAATTGTAAATTTTTTAAAAATGGGAATTTCTATTCATGTCCTCAAATGGCCATTTTGGTTTTTTGTTCTTTATTTTAAAGGAATGTAACGCGGTCATATTTTTAACTGCAAAACTGCTAACGTTTTTTGGTTATCCTTTAAGCAGTAAGAAGATAATTAAATTGAAGTAAGACAAGATTGAATTTAGTGGGTTGAAACTAAAGAAATGTGTCATGGTTCCTGCTTATAATCCTTCCTTGGCAGGTTTTGTATGATAATTTGAGAAATTGGTTAAATGCAGGAAAATACCTCATAGGTTCATTGGTCACTTAAAAGCAATTGACCTTTACTCGGCCTTTAATCGGTGAGTGAATTCAGTGAGATGTGACTAATCCCAGAGGAACAGCTTTTGACTATACCTTACTGTGGGTAAGAGCTGGCAGAAACTCAGAATCCATTTAGCTAAAATTAAGAATATGAAAGTCTTAATCCTTTAGTAGTTTAAATGCATTATATACATTTTAAAAGAATAGATGTCTCCATGTGAATTTTATCAGTCAACAGAACTGAAGGCTCGAAATACAATACACCCCCAGAATTGTTAGATGAGGTCAAGAAATGTTACGGTCTGAACTGGAAATTTAAACGAATCAACACCAAATGGATAAAATTAACCACCTGGGCAAATATTCCAAGAAAAATAGCCCATGTAAGAGATGATCTCTGAGCATGTTGCCAGTTTGACTAGGGGTTCTTTAAGTCAGAACCACCTCCTTTAAAAGAAAATGTTGATTTTAAACATAATAATGGCCTATAATCAGTCTATTGTGAGGAAGAATTGAAATGGGAAGAAAGTTTTGATGATTGACAGAGCAATACATTAAAATAAGGGATTCAGAGTAAAGTAATTTGTCCATTTCTCCAGTACCATGCAAGAAAGGAGACTCCATTCTTGGCAACACCATCCCTATAGAGGCAATGGATGCAATTGATTATCATAGTTGGATTACAGAAGCCCATTGAGATAATTCAGTTCTTCGTGCTATCTCTAAAGGAGACTTTTATCTGTCAGTAATGTTTTTCATTGTGAACATTGCCTCACAAGTCTCTGATGGGTAGACTGTATGCATTGTAACTCCCTCCCCCACACATATAAACACTCTGTAAGACACAACCTAAGCAGTTAGTGAGGCTCTTTCTGTGCTATCTTATGTAAAATATGGATATGCTTGAGCTGCTCCTGTGCCATAGAGAATAGACGTGTATAGTTCCATTCAACGAAAATGTTCCTGATCAACAAAAGGATCTTATGTTTTATGTAAAATTAGGTGTATCCTGCTTTTAGAAAACTCAATAACATTTATAAACAATGACACCAAAAACAGAAATTAGAGAATGGGTAAATTATTTATTTTAAAAGTCCTTTTCTTATGGTTTCACTATGTGTTTCTCTTAAATAAGAAATTACTCTGATAGGTTTCTAATATGAATCAGTTTCAACTTTTTACACATGTTCCTTATATATACTGTACTTAAAGTGAGAAATAACTTGAAAATATGTAGAACATTTGACAATCTTAATATCTCTATTTTTCATGATGTCATCATGAAAATGGATAATGCCAAAAGGAATAAATTTAATAAATAGTTTTCTCTGACATCAGATTTCAGATAAACACATCTTATTGAAAATAATAATAAACTAAATTGTTTTCAAGACTTTATGAATTTTGTCTTTTTAAAAATAGACAAAAGTAACATAGGTATCTCATTGGAGGGTATTATTATCTAAAAATTAAATATTAAAATCTGTTGTTTTCAATATAAATGGTATTACATAAAAGAAAATATAGGCCGGGCGCGGTGGCTCAAGCCTGTAATCCCAGCACTTTGGGAGGCCGAGACGGGGGGATCACGAGGTCAGGAGATCGAGACCATCCTGGCTAACACGGTGAAACCCCGTCTCTACTAAAAAATACAAAAAACTAGCCGGGCGTGGTGGCGGGCGCCTGTAGTCCCAGCTACTCGGGAGGCTGAGGCAGGAGAATGGTGTAAACCTGGGAGGCGGAGCTTGAAATGAGCTGAGATCCGGCCACTGCACTCCAGTCTGGGTAACAGAGCGAGACTGCGTCTTAAAAAAAAAAAAAAAAGAAAATATAGCATCACTTCTCAAGCCTTATGTTTGCTATTCTGCACACAGGATATGCCATTATGTCGATTTATGAAAATTATCTTAGTAAGCCGAAAAATGACATTATGCATATTGATCAAGAAAATTATATTTCAGAAATAGTACTAGTCTCAAGTGTGTTAAACCTCAATGTTATAACTAATATACAAAGACGCCATTTGGGTTTTTGGGGTTTTTTTTACTTTTTTATTTTTAATTTTTGTGGGTACATGTGATGTTTTGATACAGGCATGCAATGTGAAATAATCATATCATAGAGAATGGGGTATCCATTCCCTCAAGCATTTATCCTCTGTGTAAAGGTGCAATTTTATAAACTTGCTTTTGTAAATTAATATTTATAACTTTATTTTCCTCAATAACATCTTAATGCCTTGTATATTTATTTGCAAGAAGAATCTTTATTTTTCTAACCTTGTTTCAAATTTTCAATAATGGAAAATATTCATGTGGAAATTAGGCATATTTTTATAAAATCCCTAAGAATAAATAAAATTATTAAGTAATGCTCAGTAGGGAAATAATATTTGTTGTATTTTTAATATGTTACTGTAAGGGTGTAGATTTGTTGTACAACAACGTGAATATGCACAGCACTGCTGAACTGTACACTTAAAAATAGTTAAGGTGGTACATTAAGATGGTAAGTTTTACGTTATATGTTTTACCACAATTTTTTAAATAAATAAAAATAAAGGGGGTTACATTTCTAAATCAATCAATGCTTTTACAATGTTCTCTTGGTATTAAATGAAGTATGGGATAATCTCTCAAATACTATTTTTTTCTCTACAAATGATATGGCATTATGTCAATCTTTAAACAATTATCCTAGCTAGGGAAAAAAAAAGCATTGCACATTTAACTTTGTGTATGTATAACCCCTTGAAAACATGGAAACAAAGAAGGTAATGTTGCCCTTTTAGGAGGTAAACTAGCCAAAATTGAGGAAGATCTAGTGATCTGTTAGGGAGACAGCTTTGATTTTGAATTTGGATATTGTATAAAGTCTATGTAATAAAGGTGAAGGTTAGTTTAAATTCAAACAGTTTCTGATGTGCATCAGAAAAATCACAGACTTTCCATCAAAATCTTCTTGCCACTTTATACATATTTATGTGAGAAGGGGATCCTGAAACACATAGATAAGGAATAGGAAATATAATGTAGTTTCCATCATGTTATAGGCAAATGTGTATGAGAGGACTTCCAGTCATATGATAGACCAAAGACTAATATCCATAAGATTCAGAGAGCTCCTTAAGTCAAGGAAATATAAATATCCCAGTTGAAAAACAGGTGTAGCATGTAAAATATATTTTGCAAAAGGAGAAACAGCAAATAGCCAGTAGACATGAAATAAAAAAATCAGCCTCCACTGGGCAGGGTGGCTCACGCCTGTAGTTTTGGCACTTTGAGAGGCTGAGGCAAGAGGATTACTTGAGCCCAGGAGTTCGAGATCAGCCTGGGAAACATAATGAGACCTCATCACTAGAAAAGATTTTTAAAATTAACCAAGCATGGCGGCTGATACAGTTTGGGTGTTGTTGTTGCCTTTAAATTCCACGTGGAAATGTAATGCCCAATGTTGGAAGTGGAGCCTGATGGGAGGTGTTTGGGTCATGAGGGAGGATCCCTCATAGCTTGATGCTGTCTTCGCAAAAGCAAATGAGTTCTCACGAGATCTGGTTGTTTGAAAGTGTGTGGCACCTACCCACCCTCTTGCTCCTGCTCTCACCATGTGACACCCTGCTCTAAAAAAATGAAAAATCAGTAATGTAGTCAGGTGTCATGGCATGTGTCTGTAGTACCAGCTATTCAAGAGGCTTAGATGGGAGGATAACTTGAGCCCAGGAGTTGAAAGCTGCAGTAAGCTATGATCATGCCACTGCACTCCAGCCTGGGCAACAGAACAAGACCCCATCTTTAAAAAATAAAAATAAAAAATAGAAATTAAACAGGTATGTTGATATATAATTTACATACTGTACAGATCACCTACTTGAAGTAGACACTATAACCATTATTGAAAGTCTCCAACTATTATGCTTGAATTTTCTCTTTCTCCCTTCAATTCAGTTAGTTTTTGTTTCACGTATTTGGGGCTCTGTTGTTATGTGCATATATGCTTGTGATTGTTTTTCTACACCTTTATACCATAAGAGAGAATTTTTATTCTGCTCTCTGATTCTACAGCACATTGATCACTAGTCTATTATATGACTTTTCACAATTCTCTGTTATTTTATGATTTTGTATTTGTTACTCTCCCTACTACTGCATCTCAGTTGTCTCTGCACTACAGAACCTAGTGTGATCTGAGAGACCAAAATAGACACCCCTTTGTCAACTAGGATGAACCCCAAGATTAAGGAAACAAAGTTATTGGTCGAAAGTTCAGGGTCTGGTTGGAATGGCAAATTTCTAAATTCCTACAGCTACACTCCCAAACAATGGGAGCTATCAGCTATAACTCTGATTGGACAGAAGACCAACCATACAAACATATTTTGTTCTGATAAGCTAACGGAAACCTTAGGCCAGTTTCATCCGTCTTATAGAGGCTGCACACAAACTGCTTTTGTGTCCTAGAGTTCACCTTTTCATGTAAAGAAAGCCCTGCCCCAAAGTGAATGTGGGATGTATGTTTACTCAGTCCACATGTACTTGGCTAACCCTTATAAATATGTAAAGCTTTTCCTCCAAACCTGCTAAATATGTATGATATCCTGAATATGTATGAGGCTCCGCAAGGCATAAAATCCAACCAGTCCTTCCCCTCTTCAAAGAGTGAGCACCTTCAGTCCAGGCTGGGGATGTTCTTTCTGGCTTGCAAACCAGTATTGCCAATGAAGCTCTCCTTTCTACTATTTAGCCATCCTGGCAGTCTTTTGGATGACACTAGTAAATTACGAAGGAGAAAATAGGTAGCAACCCATGTTGTGAAATGACTGAATTAATGCCATTGTTATGTATTAGCCTCAAAGATATTATTACCATGCTTAGCATTTGAGTTCAATATTCTGATATCCTACTGTCTTAGTCTATTTTTTGTTGCTGTAATAGAATACCTGAGGCTGGGTAATTTATAAAGAAGAGAAATGTATTTAGTCCCTGGTTCTGCAGACTGTACAAGAAGCATGGCTCTGGCATCTGCTCAGCTTCTAGTGAGGGCTTCTGTGCTGCATGAAAACATGGTGGTGAAGGTCAAAGGGGAGTCAGGCACATGTGAAAAGAGGGAAACCTGAGGGGCATCCTAGCTTTATAACAACCAACTCTGCAGGTACTAATCCATTCCATGAGAACAAAGTCAGTCTGGAGAGAGTGAGAACTCAAGAATAGCACCCAAGCCACTCATGAGGCATCCACCCCATTGCCTTAACACCTCCCACTAGGCCCTACGTCCCAACACTGCCACATTGGTAATCAAATTTTGACATAAACTTTGGTGAGGACAAACAAACCACAGCCAAATCGGAGCACCAACTTTCTCAAAGGCAACTTTAAAAATGCAGCCAACACTTGAAAATGTCAAGTAGAGGCCCGGCAAGGTGGCTCACACCTGTAATCTCAGCACTTTGGGAGGCCGAGGCAAGCAGATCACCTGAGCTCAGGAGTTCGAGACCAGCCTGGCCAACATGACAAAAACCCATCTCTCCTGAAAATACAAAAATGTGCCAAGTGCGGTAGCAAGACTCTGTCTCAAAAACAAATAAACAAACAAAAAATACAAAAATTAGCTGGGCATGGTAGTGTGCACCTGTAATCTCAGCTACTTGGAAGGAGGAGACAGGAGAATCACTTGAACCCAGGAGGTGGAAGTTGCAGTGAGCTGAGATCGCGCCACTGCACTCCAGCCTGCACAACAACAACAACAACAACAACAAAAGGAAATGTCAAGTAGAATTTGGATAAAACTTCCCCCAAAATTTCCTTCATACATTTCGGCATATCCCGTATGTAATTCATTTGTGTGAGAAAATTAGCATAGTTACAAAGGGAGAGTTCTGCTCCCTTCTAACATCTTCTTGTATATATTTACAACACTTTGACATAATGATTTCATTTCTCTTGGTGTTTTTAAAACATTTCATTTATTTTATTCATTGATAAGCAAAAATTGTATATATTCATGGCGTGCAACATGATGTTTTCGGTTTTTTTGGGTTTTTTTGCTCAGAATCATTTGCTTCCAGTTATGTTTGGGTTTTTTTTTTGTATTTTTTGTTTTTTAAAACAATATTTTTTATTTATGCATAATAGATGGACAAAGTTTTAGAGTGCATGTGATAATTTAATACATTCATATAATTCATAAAGATCAAATCAGTGTTACTTGGGATATCCATCAACTTAAATATTTGCCTTTCTTTATGTTAGAAACATTTTAATGATTCTCCTCCAGCTATTTTAAAATGCACACGATATTATTGTAAACTATAGTCACCCTACTGATATATCAAACACTAGGTCTCATGTCTTCTATCAAACCATATATTTGGCATGATGTTTTGATATATTACCCACCTGATTTTAAATTTCGACACCACTAATGTGTTCAGTGAGATGCCAGGAGTAAGAAACTGGAATAGGAAAAAAAAAAAAAAACAAACTAGTAGCATTAAATATTTGCTCCACTTGTATCTATTCTATTTGCTGTCTACCATTAGTCAGGTTTGTAATCTAGAATTGCAGGATAGGAGAAATGATAGATGATTTACTCTCTAGGAAAATACTAATGCAATTTTGAGAAATGTGAACATGGGTTTTGATAAAAGTTCAAAAAGTTTACTCTCTTTAGAAGTTATATAATCCTCTCTTTACATGATTGTATATTTATACTGCTAAATATTTGGAAACTTATTTGACTACCTAATAAGCAGCAGAAATTAATACTTAGAATATGTTTTTTAAAAATCACATTAAATAAATAATGTAGGCTGGATGCAGTGGCTCAGGCCTGTAACCCCAGTCCTTTGGGAGGCCAATGTGGGATGATCATTTGAGCCCAGGAGCTCAAGACCAGCCTGGGCAACATAGTGAGAACCTGTCTCTACAAAAAATAAAAAGTTAACCAGGCATTGCAGTATACACTTGTAGTCCCAGCTACCTGGGAGACTGAGGCAAGAGGATTGCTTGAATCCAGGAAGTCAAGGCTGTGGTGAATCATGATCACACCACTGCACTCCAGCCAGGGTGATAAAATTATATATATACACATATATGTGTGTGTGTGTGTGTGTGTGTGTTTAAAAACAAAAGGAAATACAGCATCTTGAAAAGAGTTTTAAAAAATCTAGTAGTATAACTAATAATCTCGTTTAAAATATTAGCCTTTAAAAGAAAGTCTCTTTAGAAACCTTACGTTTGAAACATATAGAAATATTTCTGCAAGATCATAATCCATATTTTTTCTCGCAGAAAATTCAGTAACTAAGTTCTAATCAAATATTTCCAAGAAAGCAAGGTGTTTGGATTGCATTCTATTAAATCAGGAGATTCAAAAATCAGTTAAGGTAATCCACAACATCAACGGGTTTAAGAAGAAAAATCACATGACCATATGAGTAGATGCAGAAAAAGTATACAACAAAATTCAACACTGATTCATAACAAAAACTCTTCAGAAACTAGTGATAGAGAAAAACTGCCTCACCTTGGTGAAGAATAGCTACAAAAAACCTACAACAATTAAAGTGGGTGGGGAAAGAGGGAGAAGGCAAATTTGCCTGGTTCAATGCCCTGTATAATATCGTTTCCTTCCTTCCTTCCTTCCTTCCTCCCTCCCTCCCTCCCTCCCTCCCTCTCTTTCTCTCTCTTTTCTTTCTCTTTCTTTCTTTCTTTTTCTTTCTTTTTCTCTCTCTCTTTCTTTCTTTCTTTCCCTCCCTCCCCCCCCCTCTCTCTCTCTTTCTTTCTTTCTTTCTTTCTTTCTTTCCTTTCCTTCCTTCCTTCCTTCCTTCCTTCCTTCCTTCCTTCCTTCCTTCCTTCCTTCCTTTCTTTCTTTCTTTCTTTCTTTCTTTCTTTCTTTCTTTCTTTCTTTTTTCTTTCTTTCTTTCTTTCTTTCTTCCTTCCCTCTCTCTCTCTCTCTCTCTCTCTCTCTCTCTCTCTCTCTCTCTCTGTGTCTCTTTCTTCCTGAGATGAGATCTTGCTCTGTAGCCCAGTCTAGACTACACAGCCACTGGAGCCTTGAATTCCTGGGCTCAAGCCATTCTCCTGACTCAGCCTTCGAAAGTACTGGTATTAAAACGTCATTTCTTTTGTGATCCTACAACACATTTCAATTATCCAAAGATAGAGGTGAGGCGTGTGATTATATAACAAAACTAACTAACCACATTTATAACCACATGTTCCAAACACTCTTTGTTCTTTTGTCCATCGAACATCAGAATGCCAACTATGTACCAGACGACATGCTAGAAATATTGGTGGCATAAAAATGAATAAGACTCATAAAGATGAATTCCCCACCATTGAAGAATTCACAACGGGGTAGAGGGGATAGATTCATTTATTTATCATTCACTTACTCATGTGTGCATTCTGAGTTCAAATCCTGGCATTGTCACTTACTAGCTCTGTGACCTCAAAGAAGATACTTAACCTTTCTATGTCTCAATTTCCTCATATGTAAAATGGGAGTAAAAATAATATCCAAGGCCAGATGCTTCTTAACGGCACGTGCAGCTGAGTGCAGTGGCTCATGCCTGTAATCCTAGTACTTTGCGAAGCTGAGGCGGGTGGATTCCTTGAGCCCAGGAGTTTGAGAGTAGCCTAGGCAACAGGGTGAAACCCTGTCTCTACAAAAAATATAACAATAAAAATATTAGCCAGGCAACAATAAAAATGCATGCCTGTGGTCCCAGCTACACGAGGGGCTGAGGTAGGAGGATTGCTTCAGACCAGGAGGACAAGGCTGCAGTGAGCTGTGTTCGTGCCACCACACTCCAGCCTGGGTGACAGAGTGAGACCCTGCCTCAAAAATAAATAAACAAATAAATAAATAAATAAATAAATAGATTTTGTAAGTCTATTTACAGAAAGTATGTTCTTAATAAATATTACTTAGTATCATTGTCATCAGAGTACTAGGTGCTGGTTATTATTATTATCATTAAACTACTAGGTTAAGAAGAGAAACATAATCCTTGACTTTTTGTAGTTGCAGTCCAGTGGAGGAGATGCACAACTGACAAATAAACAAACAAATTAATATGAAATACAAAGTGTGACACATGCAGTTAAGGTAGATATGCAAATAATTCATACGCAACATGATATATGCTATGGTATAAGAGGGATGCATAAAGTGCAACAGGAGTCAAGAGGAGTTAAAAATTCTCTTTGTCAGAAGAGATTTGGTAAGGCTTTACAGAGGTGGTGACATTTGAGACAGGTTCAGAAGAATAAATTAGGGGCTTAAGTTGGAGAGAGAATTTTTAAGATCATTCTAATCTAAGGGGACAGTATATACAAAGGCACATAGTTTGCAAATGTGTCCAGATGAAGCATGATCATGATAACATCAAGCTCTTACATGGTTGGGGTGGTAGGAAGTAGCAGGAGAAGTGCTCAGAGACAATGAAAATATTGTGGGTCATGGTGTCAAACAGTCTTAGGTTGTTATGCTGGTATTGCTACTTACGAGGGATAAAGCCTTGCACAAGTTACTTAAACATTCTCATTCTTGGTTTTATCATTTTAAAAACAGAGTTAATTGCTCCCCACCCTGTTGCTTGGCTATCAGTTCCCACTTGCCTATGAAGTATTCAGAGTTGAGCTTAATCTCTTAATCTCTGGTAACTGGGATATCCATCACCTCAAACATTTATCTTTTCTTTGTGTTGGGAACATTACATATCTTCTCTTCCAGTTATTTTGACATATACAATAAATTATTGTTAACTATAATTTCCTACTGTACCATTAAATGCTAAATTCAAAATTTTTTAACATAGAAAGTGTGGCTAGAAGGAAATAAATAAGATGTTTAAAATGATTTGGTTCTATTTATTTACTTTTTTTTTTCTTTTTTTTTGAACTGGAGTCTCACTCTGTCACCTAGGATGGAATGCAGTGGTGCAATCTCGGCTCACTGCAACCTCCGCCTCCCGGGTTCCAGCGATTCTCCTGCCTCAGCCCCTCAAGTAGCTGGAATTACAGGCATGCACCACCACGCCTGACTAATTTTTGTATTTTTAGTAGAGACGGTGTTTCACCATGTTGACCAGGCTGGTCTCGAACTCCTGACGTCAGGTGATCTGCCCACCTCAGCCTCCCAAAATGCTGGGATCACAGGCGTGAGCCACTGCGTCCAGCCTATTTATTTACTTTTTTATATTTTCCAGACTGCCTACAAAAATATGAGTGAAACTGATCATTTAAATTTATAATTTAAAAATTGGGGTTTTTTTTTTGGAAAAAGGAACAAATAGAGGTTTGCCCTAAATATCGTTGGAACATATATCTATTTAGGGATCAACTGGTTACCCACCAAAGAATAAATTAAGCTTATCTTAAAAAGCACACAACCTAGCAATAGAAATTATTTTATTCCTAAAAAATGTTGGCCAAAAACCATATAACCGAGCTCTTTCTCTAAAGAACTTAACCTTGGCCAGGTGTGGTGGCCCACGCCTGTAATCCCAACACTTTGGGAGACCTACGCGACTGGATTGCCTGAGATCAAGAGTTCGAGAGCAGCCTGGACAACATGGTGAAAACCCGTATCTACAAATAATTAAAAAAATTAGCAAAATGTGGTGGCATGCACCTGTGGGCCTGGTTTTGCAAAGGAAATCTGCAAGAATTGATAGCTAAGGCCAGACACGGCAGCTCATGCCTGTAAATCCCAGCACTTTGGGAGGCCGAGGAGGGCAAGACACTTGAGCCCAGGATTTCGAGACCAGCCTGGGCAATGCAGGGAGACCACTATATCTACAAAAAAATCAAAAAATTAGCGGGTTCAGTTTTTTACTGAAATATAGTGCTTAATTTCCATTCTAGGTACTTAAAATCGTTTATGTTGCTATTGCCTCTCTAGTGCAATGATTAACTATATGTTCCTTTATTACTATGTTCATTTGTATTTTAAAAATCTGAGAAATTGAGAATGGTCTTAAGTCATGTGATTTAAATAACCAGCAAGAGAAGTCTCTGTATGTCTGTTTTTTCTGCAATATCAGATTAAAAGGAAGCTCAGTAACCACTGAACCTATCTCATTGAAGTAGGCAGTAATCTAGCTTCTGCTTTAATATTCACAGTGCCAAGTATGTCCATTCAATGCAGCTTCTCCCACTGTAGTTTTGTCCCATTGTTTTAGTTTTCATTATTAGAAAGTTTATCTCTATATAGTGCAGAAATCTGTTTTCCTGTAATTTGGGTCCACTTGGGGTAATAATGCTGCCCTCTCCTGCCAGACCAAATAATAAATTCACTTCCTCTTCCCATAAAATTATTTGAAGAGTTATTATAGTCCCCTGAGATTTCTGTTCTACGGGCAAAATTTCTTCAACCATACTTCAGATGACATGATTTAAATCTCCTCACAAACCTGGTCGGTTTTCTTTGGTTTCACTGTAGTTTGTCCAGTAACAACTGGTGCCCAAAACTGAAGCAAAAACCAGTGAATTATCTCCTTTATATTGCTCTTGATGCCAGTAGAAGCAGAGTTCTTAGTTGAATGCAACAAATCCTAGCTGCTTTAAGCATAGAAGAAATGTATTGAGAGCCTGTTATGTTACATAGTTCAAGGAACAGCCAGTATGTCTAAAGAACCGAGCTCAGGAAAAAGTGCAGGAACCAAGAGAGGCGAGAAATTTATAGTATCAGCTAAAATCACACATCAAAACAAATCTGAAGAGGCCACCACTGCCAGACACTAGATACCATGATTTGTAACACTGCCATTGCTGCCTTTTGAAACTGGCTTTTGCTGTTCCCACTACTGTGGCCAGTATTCCACATTGTCCCTGCTATTTTGTTTTGTTTCGTTTGAGACAGGATCTTGCTCTGTCTCTCACATTGGAGTTGCAGTGGCGAGATAATGGCTCACCTCAACTTCTGCCTCCCTGGCTCAAGCGATTCCCCTACCTTAGCCTCTAGAGTAGCTGGGACCACAGGTACGCACCACTATGCCCGGCTAATTTTTTAATTTTTTGTAGAGACGGAGTCTCACGTTGTTGTCACTTTGTTGGCTGACCTCGAACTCCAGGGCTCAAGGGATCCTCCTGCCTCAACCTCTCAAAGTGCTGAGATTACAGGCATGAGCACCACGCCAAGACTGATGTTTTAAAAGACTCACTTTGGTTTCTGCGTGGTTTTGCAAGTCTATCTCTAGATGCTAGATTTCTGCTCGCTCTTTGAATTTGAGAGAACCTATTTGAATGAAGGTAGAGAAGTTCAGCTAAGAGAAGTGAAAGTTATGCAAGATCAAATTAATCAAATAATAAGCAATTTCAAGCAAAGCACAATGTCTTTCAAAGTTATCTCCTGGTCCCATCTCTACTATGGCTCAATTCTGAAACCTAGGGAGAAAGGAAATTCATTGATTATTTCCTTACTCCCTTTTCTTTGTTTTTATTTATTTATTTATTTATTTAATTTATTTATTTATCTGAAACAGAGTCTGGCTCTGTCGCCCAGGCTGGAGTGTGGTGGTGCAATTTCAGTTCACTGTAATCTCCGCCTCCCGTGTTCAAGCAATTCTTCTGCCTCAGCTTCCCAAGCAGCTGGGATTACAGGCGCGCACCACCATGCACGGCTAATTTTTGTATTTTTAGTACAGTTGGGGTTTCACCATGTTGGCCAGGCTGGTCTGGAAGTCCTGACCTCAAGTGATCTGCCTGTCTTGGCCTCCCAAAATGCTGGGACTACAGGTGTTAGCCACTAGACCGGCCTCCCTTTTCTTTATTTTTAATGTGTCTCTCTTTGCTAGCTCCTTTCTCATGACCTATAAGCATGTTTAATTTAATCTCTTCCATTAAAAAAAAACACACCCTATACTACCTTGTGTAAAGGTAGGAGTTACAGGCATGATTTTTAGAGCTGAACTGCATGGGTTTCAATGTAATTCCAACATTTACTAGCTCTGTGTCCTTGGGCAATTTTTAAAATGTCTTTGTGCCTTCTTTTCCTTGCCGGTAAAAGGAGATATTATTTCTCATGGGGTTATTGTGAAGACTAAATTATTGAATATTTGTAAAGCTCTCAGAACAAGGCCTGGCAGATAGTAAATGCTATATGTGTTTGTTTAAACAAAATTAGTTATTTATCAGTTTATAGCCTGCTAGAAATCTGCAGAAGGTAAAAACCAGATCTCATAATTACTAAATTTAATGAATTAATCAGTTCTTAGCTCATTTGACCTTCCATCAACCCTTGACAAGATGGACCTGTCGGTTCCTCCTGGAGCTCTCCCTTAATAAATGAATACTTCTTTCCTGATTCTACCCATATCTCTCTGATATTTTCTACTCAATATTCTTTTCAATTTTCTTGGGGTTCTATCTTTGATGCTTTTTCATTCTCACTTCATACCTGACAGAAAAATAAATCTGACAGAAAAAAAGCCCCAAACCATTAGCATAATATATTATAAAAGTCACTCCATGATCTAATATCTGTTGATCTCTTTAGACTCATCTCTCAGTACCCACCACACGGAATTAACAGAACTTTCCACAGTGTGTTAGTAGTGCTACTTCCTCTGCCAAGAAATACCATTCCCACCCCTAGCATTATTCCCTAATTTTTCAGGATTTAAATAATTTTTTCTTGATTCCTTAGGTGAATTTTCTCCTTTCAATCCCAAATACATTTTGTACATACCTACATCCTCAGAACCTAACACAGCAGGAGCTCAGTATTTGTTGACAGACTAAATTACAGCACCTAAATTAATATTTTGCAGGCATTTATTGTCTTCAGCCAATTGTATATGCATGGAGAAAAAGATTTATTAATCTTTAGGTCTTAGGTGTGAAGCATTTACTTAAATGCAATAAAGAGTTAAATAATTTACATTTTTCAAAATCTCTTCAGACATTTATTTATGTTGTGGCTTCTGTAATAGCTTGAATATATTTTCAGCTTTGAAAATGTATTAATTTGATCTTTATTTCTACTGAAGAGCCAGTGACAAGATTTCTCTAACATTTTAAAACAGCGTTTGATTGAGCAGTATTAGGTGATAACAGGAACAATTACATTTTTCTTAAGAAATGTCATGGACACAACTTTAAGGCCATCGAACAGCATGTGGCAGGTCGGGTATGGTGGGTCATGCCTGTAATCCCAACACTTTGGGAGGCCAAGGTGGGAGGATTGCTTGAGGCCAGGAGTTTAAGATCAGCTTGGCCAACATGGTGAGATCCCCATCTCTACAGCCCGAGAGGAGCCTGGGAGGTTAAGGCATGCCAACCTGGGCAACAGATCCAGGAAAGAAAGAAAAAAGAAAAGAAAGAAAGGAAGGAAGGAAAAAAGGAAGGAAGCTAGCAAGGAAGGAAGGAAGAAAGGAAGAAAGGGAAGGAAGGAAGAAAGAAAGAGGAAGGAAGGAAAAGAAATAGCCGGGTGCGGTGAGGGAGGGAGGCCGAAGTGGGTGGAAAAAAAGAAGTTAGGAAGAAGGAAGGGAGGGAGGGAGGGAGGGAGGAAGGAAGGAAGGAAGGGAGAGAAAGAGGGAAAGAAACAAAAGAAAGGAAGGAAGGAAGGAAGGAAGGAAGGAAGGAAGGAAGGAAGGAAGGAAGGAAGGAAGGAAGGAAGGAAGGAAAAGAAATAGCCAGGTGTGGTGAGGGAGGGAGGCTGAGGTGGATGGAAAGAAAGAAAGTAGGAAGAAGAAAGAGGGAGGGAGGGAGGGAGGGAGAGAGGGAGGGAGGGAGGGAGGGAGGGAAAGTGTGGGCACGGTGGTATGAGGGTAGCCGAGACGGGTGGATCACTTGAGCCCAGGAGACCAGCCTGGCCAACATGGTGAAACTCCATCTCTACTAAAAATACAAAAATTAGCCAAGCGTGGTGGCACACTCCTGTTATCTCAGCTACTTGGGAGGCTGAGGTGGGAGAATCACTTGAATCTGAGAGGCAGAGGTTGCGGTGAATGGAGACGGCACCACTTCACTCCAGCCTGGGCGACAGAGAGAGATTGTCTCAGTAAAAAAAAAAAAAAAAAAAAAAAAAAAAAAAAAAAAAGAGGAAAGAAAGAATGAAAGATGAAAGAAAGAAACAGAGAAAGAAAGAAAAAAGAAAAGAAAAGAAAGAAAAGAAAGCATGTGGCATTGCAAGCCTGTGAATCCTCCCTAGATGTAAATTTGGGCTCGCTCTTGGAATTTGAGAGAAGCAGAGCAGCAGCCCATTAAGTCAAGAATATAAGGTTTTATTCCCCATGAATGCCAACAGCAAAGAGGAGAAATGGGTTCTAGGAACTGTGAAAGGCAAGGGTCGGAACACCACATACACTAGAAACTTGTAGCCAACTAGGTAGTGTTCTGGGTGGAGACAATATTTTTAGAAAGGGGTATGCAGTGGTAGATGGGTGGGTCTTTCCTTTTTTTTTTTTTTCTAGTGAGCCAAGCTCCTGATAGGAGACTTGGTGAGAGGTATACGCCAAGCTCCACCCCTTGGGGCTTAGCAACAGCAAAGGAAGAGGCTATGATTGGAGGATCAGGTTAGCCCACCATGCTCCTCCCGCGCGGTGAGGGGGCGGTACACGCGCCTGAGCTCGGAGTGTGACGCCATGATACAGAGGAGATGGCTTCGTTTCAGAAGCTAACACTTCCTGAAAAAGTGTCGCCAAATCGTCCCAGTCGGAAAAAGGTTAACTTCCTAGATATGTCTCTAGGTATGTAGATCTCGGATCCCAGTCCCCACTAGTTTGGGCTCACTGGTCTTGAGCGCAAGACCTCGGCATACCGCTGACTAGAAGTGGCGTCGGGAGGAGCACACCGCTTCAAGGAGAGGCTTCCCCCTCAGGGCATCTCCGCACCTGCCCGGCCCCTATCCCTCCTCTCCTCTTCTTCTCCTCACCTCCAGCCCTCTCCTTTCAGGTGGGGAACTCTGAGGGAGGCTGACAAAAAGTGCGTGGGGATTAAGGATTGCTGAAAGGGGCAGGCGGAGAAAATAGACCATTTCCGTGTATTTTACTCTCCTAAGAATTGATACCTAATTACTGGCCTCCTTCAAACACATGGGGCCAAGTGCTCTTCTCAGTCCAAGCGGATGTCATAAATCACTAGATTCCAGGGCCCGGAGGAGCAAGCCTCAGGCTATTTTGCTAGGGATTCCAGCGTGGTAGTGCCAAGAGTTGTTGGTGGGTTGGTGTATCTGCTTTGTTGGAAGGGGTGGTTGGTGCGTTTATTTGCTTGTTGGCTGGTGGTTATTCGCTCTGGATCGCCTTTCTTTGCAGGCACTCTCTAGTCTCTAACTTGAGACCTCTACACGGAGAGTGGAACCTTAGAAAAAATAAATCCTTTATCAATGCCCCTAACCTCCTCCATTCGCACCAAACCCAGAAAAAGTGAATTTTACTCGGACCAGTTCCTCTGCTATTATCCACCTTAGAAATGGGGAAGAGGGGAGGGAATAGACTTTCCAAGCCAGATAGGGAGTGAGCAGAGCTGAGTAGAGGATGGAAGCTGACTTTAGAAATGGAGAGGGGCATCAGAGCGCGGAAGAAGGAAACTGTAGAAATGGGGGAAGGAGGACAAAACAGAAAAGGCCTACTTTATTTATTTAGGTTTGTGTGTCTGTGTGTGAAACAGGGGCTTGCTCTGTTTCTCAAGCAGGTGTGCAGTGGCATCATCTTGGCTCACTGCAACCTCCACCCCCTGGCGTCAAGCGATCCTCCCACCTCAGCCGCCCGAGTAGCTGGGACTACAGGCACATGCCACCACACCCGTCTAGGTTGTTTTTTGTTTTTGTTTTTGTTTTTTTGTATTAGTAGAACGAGGTTTCACCATGTTGCCCAGACTGGTCTCCTGGTCTCAAGTGATCTGCCCCCCTCGGCCTCCCAAAGTCCTGCAATTACAGGCGTGAGCCACCGCCCCCAGCCTGGTTAGTTGTTTTTGAGACAAGGTCAGGGACTGTTGTCTGGGCTGGAGTATAGTGGCACGATCACGGCTCACTGTGGCCTCAAGCTCTCAGGCTCAATCAAGTGATCCTACCACCTCAGCCTCTAGAGGAACTGGAACCACAGGTGCTTGCCACCACACCTACCTAATTTTTAAATTTTTGTAGAGAATGGGTCTCCTTATGTTGCCCAGGCTGGTCTCGAACTCCTGGCCTCAAACAATTCTCCCGGCTCGGCCTCCCAAAATGCTGGGATTGTGGGCCTGAGCCACCGCGCCTGGCCAGGGGCCACTTTAGAAATGAGAGAGGGAGAGGCAGAGCAGTGGGAGCTGAGCTTCAATGTGGAAGTGCAGGGGTGGAGCGAGGAGAAGCAGGAACAAGGAGGGCGGACCTTAGAAATGGATGGAACAGTGGAAAGAGGGTTCACCTTAGAGATGAGGGTAGGGGAGCAGAGCAGGGAGGGCTGAACTTTAAAAGGGGCAGGATAAGTGGAGGGAGAGTGTACCATAGAAATGAAGAAGTTTGGCTGGGCTTGGTGGCTCATTCCTGTAATCCCAGCAGTTTGGGAGGCTGAGGTGGGCGGCTTACTTGAGGCCAGGAGTTCGAGACCAGCCTGGCCAACATGGTGAAACCCCATCTGTACTAAAAATACAAAAATTAGCTGGGCATGGTGTTGTGTGCCTGTAGTCCCAGCTATGTGGGAGGCTGAGGCAGGAGAATTGCTTGAACCCGGGAGGTGGAGGCTCCAGTGAGTTGAGATCGCGGCACTGCACTCCAGCCTGGGTGCCAGAGTGAGACTCCATCTCAAAAAAAAAAAAAAAAAAAAAAGTACTGAAATGAAGAGGGGCGCTGTGGCTCATGCCTGTAATCGTGGGAGGCAGAGGTTAGGCTGGTCTTGAACTCCTGACCTCAAGTGATACGCTTGCCTCGGCCTCACACAGTGCTGGGATTACAGGCGTGAGCCACCTCGCCCGGCCTAAACTTTCTTTATAGTGTCCTTTGAAGTCCTGAAGTTTCAGATTCTGATAAAATACAATTTATCTGTTTTTTGTTGTTGTTCATGCTTTGGAGTCATTTCTAGAAAATCATGAAGATATACCCTTGTTTCCTTCTGAGAGTTTTCTAGTTTTAACTCTTACATTTACATCTTTGATCCATTTTGAGTTCATTCTTGTATATGGGGTGAGTTAAGGGCCAACTTCATTATATTGCATTTTGATGTCTAATTGTTCCAGCACTACTTGTTAAAAAGACTAATTTTCCTCCATTGAAAGCTCTTCTTGGTGGAATTGCTTTCTTAATTTCATTTTTGGATAATTAATTGCTGGTATATATAAATAGAATTAATTTTTGCATATAGATCTTGTATCCTGCAACCTTGCTGAGCGTGTTCATTAGTGCTAATCTCCGTGTGTGTGTATGTGTGTGTGTGTATATCTTTAGGAATTTCTACATACAAGATCATGATATCTGAGAACAGAGATAGTTTTACTTTTTTCTAATCTGCTTGTCTTTTGTTCTTTTTGACTAATTGCTCTGGATAGAATTTCTAGCAAAACGTTAATTAGATGTGGTGAGATTGGACATCTTTGACTTGTTTCTGATCTTAGGGAGAAAAGTTTTCCGTTTTTCACCATTAATCATTTTACCTTTGGTTGGGTTTTTGTAGATGCCCTTATGAGGTTGAGGAATTTACCTGCCTCCCACTTTATTTCTGAGGAGGAATGACCATGAAAAGTAACTAAGTATTTTTTGTTGTTGTTGTCTTTAAGGTGTTTAAGCAATCTATTTCAAGACTGGTATCAATTTCCTCTTCTAAGACATGGTCCCTGTTGATCCCATACTGCTACTTTCCCCCACCTCAACTTCATCACAAGTTCTGAAATATTTTGTGGCATTAAAATGACTTTAAAAATAATATTTGGTCACTGGCCAGGGCTGGGTTAAGGCGAGGTAAATGAGGCACTTGCTTCGAGTATAAAGTTCAAGGAGTCACAAAAAAAATTCATTAATAGGGATAATTAATATTTTAATGAAATATTTAAAAAATTAAATGGACAAACTACAGCCATCTTTCTGGCCACCTGTTTTTGTAAATAAAGTTTTCTTCACTTAAGAACTAGGGTGAAGCAAGTGAAGGAGGGCTGTGCAAGTACAGGGTCTGATCTGATCTTCTTTTTTTTAATGAAATCTCACTCTGTCACCCAGGCTGGAGTGCAGTGGCATGATCACAGCTCACTGCAGCCTCGACTTCCTGGGCTTAGGCAGTCCTCCCACCTCAGCCTCCCAAGTAGCTGGGATATAGGCGTGTGCCACCACGCCCAGCTAATTTTTTTGTAGTTTTGTAGAGACAGGTTCTCCCTATATTGCCTAGACTGGTCTTGACTTCTGGGCTCCAGCGATTCACCCACCTTGACCTCCCAAAGTGCTAGGATTACAGGTGTGAGCCACCACGTCCAGCCTTTGATCCTATCTTTTCAAAAAAAAGTTTGATATTTTGTTCGTCACGGATTGGTTTTGCATTGATTTTTATTTTTGAAAATATTGTGAGGCTGGGCTCGGTGGCTCACGCCTATAATCCCAGCTTTTTGGGAGGCTGAGGCAGGTGGATGACCTGAGGTCAGGAGTTCGAGACCACCCTGGCCAACATGGTGAAATCCTGTCTCTACTAGAAATACAAAAATTAGCCGGGCGTGGTCGTGGGTGCCTGTAGTTCCAGCTACTCGGGAGGCTGAGACAGGAGAATTGCTTGAACCCGGGAGGCCGAGGTTGCAGTGAGCCGAGATCACGCCACTGCACTCCAGCATGGGTTACAGAACCTAGACTCTGTCTCAAAAAAAAAAAAAAAAGAAAGAAAATATTGTGTTAAGATATTTCAATCTTGATTACTGAGTTTTGGGGGGCCTCCTTGAATTTTGTGCCTGAAGTGAATTCCTCACTTACCTCACTCTAGGTCCTGCCTTGTCACTGGGACCTTGAAGGAAGAAAAACCCAGAACTGAAGGAAATTTATAGCACTGAGTTAAAACTTCATGCTTCCTGCACTTTTCTTTGTGTTGATTTCACTGACATTTTTGCAATTGCCAACAGAAAAGAAAAAACAAAACTGATAAATAGCTAAAGCAATGGGTTTATCTCAAAATTCAGGGAAATAAGGGCCATAGTTGCAGAGTGGCTTGGTCCCAAAAATGCAGTCGTTGTGTGACCTTGTGCAAGTTGCTCCATCTCTTGGGGCCTGAGTTTCCTGATCTGAATAAAATCTACATCATAGAGTTGTTGAAGATTAAATGAGATAATACAGGTAATGTTCACAAAGTATGCTGCCTGACGTGGATAAAGCTGAGTAAATATTTGCTATATGGGCCCCGGAAAGTGGGCCTAAACCCTCCCTTTTGCGTAGCCAGCAATTTGGCAAGCTGGAGAAATTACCTCTCCTCTCAGGATTTTGTTATCAAACTTCAGAGATGCAGTAGTTATGAAAGAGATTAAAAACTATCCAGGTGAAAGATGGGGTTTAAACAGCTCGCCTAAGTCTCTGGGAGACTGAGAGAGGAGGTGGTGTCGTGTAACTTGAATAATAGTGAAGTAAACAGACTTAGGAGGCACTTATATTTTAGTAGACTATTACAGCTGGAAGGATACTGGAGAGTCTGCTTTGGGAAAGATTAGTTCAGTTATTTGAAAGTCTGAGGAAAGATGTTGAGTTGAATTTGGTAGGTTAGCTGGAGATTAAGTATAACTGTAAGACCTCATAGTCACTGAGTTGTTAAAAATCTTGAAGTCATTGTTTTATCCTTTTAAACGCTGGTTCTGTGTATCCGTGTTTTAAATGTTGGTTCTCTATATCCATATTTATACCTTTTTAGACAGATGAGAATCCCAGTTTTGATCATGTCAGGAGGAACAGCAAACTTTCGACTAGTCATCACAGGCCCTTGCAATTTATTTTATTTTTATTTTTATTTAATTTTTTGAGACAGGGTCTCTGTCGCTGAGGCTGGAGTGCAGTGGCGCAATCACAGCTCACTGCAGCCTGGACCTCCCAGGCTCAAGCGATCCTCCCACCTTTGCCCCTAGAGTAGCTGGGACCCTAGGTGTGCACCACCACACCTGGCTCATTTTTGTATTTTCTTTGGTAGAGACAGAGTTTCACCATGTTGCCCAGGCTGGTCTCGAACTCCTGGGCTCGAGGAATCTTCTCGCCTTGGCCTCCCAAAGTGCTGGGATTACAGCCGTGAGCCACCACGCCAGGCTGAGGCCCTTGCAGTTTGAAGGCAAGAAAAATACACAATAAGTAGCAAATACATGTTGCTTTCTACGGTGTAATGAGAAAGCCATACTTTTTCCTGATAAATTTCCCCATGTTTTTCTCAGTGAAAATAATACTTTTTAACAATACATATCTTTGTTTTTATATAACTAAACACATGCTTTAGAAAAGCAGTAGTATGTTGGATGCAAGGTTTTTACTTCCATTGTAGTACATGCTAAAGTAGGAAAAGGCTCTACAAATGAATTTTTGTTTTTGTGCTCAGTAAACATACCCAAAAGGTATTAGAGTCTTTTTTTTTTTTTTTAAACAAATAAAAGGCAAAAAGAAGACCAAAATTCGAACTGGTAACAGCAAGAACTTAATAGGAACTCCACTCCTCTGTTCATTACTTTTACCTAAAAGAGACATGCAAAAGTGTTGTAGTTAGAAAGAAAAGAACTTTTTCTGCCTGCTAGATATATTGGACCACGAATTCACAAATATGGATTATCCACTCTGTATTCTGTGCTAGGCACTTAGTACACTAATAAATAAACAGTGGTCTCTTCTCAAGTACCTCCTAATCTAGTTGGAGAGACAGCTAAGTAAATATGTGCAATTACACATTGTTTTAAGTATTCTAGAAGTATGTATAGTCAGAATTTTTCAGAAATTGAGAGGAACCTAAGTCACTTATATTTTTTGAGGTTTCCAGCATTTTAAATATTTAAAAAATGGCAAAACAAAAATTGTGGTTCATTTTACATGTTTATAAATGTAAAATAGTGCTTTCAACCCACTGTAAAATAAAATGCAATATAAGTATGCTTTTCACAAGAAAATTACACAATTTAAATAAAAATGTAATTATTCATATGGCATCTCAAGCAGTGCAATCAGTTTTAAACTGTGTGAGGAATACTGTCTTTCTTCAGTCCTGACAGTTTATTTCTGAGACTAAGTATATCAAGAATTCAAATTTAAGGCTCTTTGGTGAGGCCTGAATCAAATGTCTCTCCTTGAGAGATTGGCTAAGTGTTCTCTAGGTGGATTCGGTGGAGAATATCATTACAGAGAGCAGAATGAACAAAGCCCCATGTCTTTATAATGATGTATTCTGAGAACTAAGGAAAAGGACATGAAAATCTGGAAAAATACTGTAGTATTAAGGACGCTTTCTTCATAACCTCATAGCCTATGTTGGAAGGGCATTTACACAGCTTACCCAGGTTCATAGGCATTTGCTTTCTCTTCAATATGAAAGGCTGAGCAGCAATTTGATTTCATCTCTAAATTGTAGCTGGTAAGATCTACCCAATTCCATTACAATCCAACAAATCAAATGGTGGTCTCTGGAATTACCAAGTCTAAGGATTAAAATTACATATGATTTCACTTAAAAAAAATCCAGCAACACATTCCAGGATGTGGATAATTCAAAAACATTTTTTAAAATAAGTTTTAGACCGGGTGTGGTAGTTCACATCTGTAATTCCAGGAGATGTCAGCCTTTTCAAAGAAAATCAGAATCAGATTTTTTCTTATTATTTTAATTTTTATTTATTTGTAATTTTTGTGGTTATATAGTAGGTGTATATATTTATGGGGTACATGAGATGTTTTGATACAGGCATGCATGTAATTGCAATGTGAAATAAGCACATCATAGAGATTATCCATCCTCTTAAGCATTCATCCTTCGAGTTACAAACAATCCAATTATTACACTCTTTATTTTAAAATATATAGTTATTATTGACTATAGTCACCCTGTTGTGCTATCAAATAGTAGGTCTTATTCATTCTTTCTATTTATATTTTATTGTACTGCCTATGTACTGAAAAGTTGTTGTAGTTATTATTTTTTATTGGTTCATCGTTTACTACTTAGGATGAGAGTAGTTTATACACCACAGTTACAGTATTTTAATATTCTGTGTTTTTCTGTGTACTTACTATTACCCATGAGTTTTATACCCTCAGATGATGACTTACTACTCATTAATGTCTTTTCTTCCTGGTTGAAGCACTCCCTTTAGCCTTTTTTGTAGGACAGGTCTGGTGTTGATGAAATCCCTCAGCTTTTGTTTGTCTGTGAAACTTTTTATTTCTCCTTCATGTTTGAAGGATATTCTCACTGGGTGTGCTATTCTAGGGTAAAGTTTTTCCTTTCAGCACTTTAAATATATCAGCCCACTCTCTCCTGACTTGTAAGGTTTCCACTGAAGGGGTTGCTGCCGGACATATTAGAGCTCTGTTGTTTGTTATTTGTTTCTTTTCTCTTGCTGCTTTTAGGATCCTTTCTTTATCCTTGACCTTTAAGAGTCTGATTATTAAATGCCTTGAGGTAGTCTTCTTTGGGTTAAATCTGCTTAGTGTTCTATAACCTTCTTGTACTTGGATATTGATATCTTTCTCTAGGTTTGAGAACTATTTTTTTTCTTTCTTTTTTCTTTTTTTTGACAGAGGGTTGCTCTGTAGCTCAGGCTGGAGAGCAGTGGCGTAATCTCAACTCACTGCAACCTCAGCCTCACAGGTTCAAACAATTCTCCTGCCTCAGCCTCCCAAGTAGCTGGTATTACAGGTGCGCACCACCACACCCAGCTAATTTTTGTAGAGGTGGTGTTTAATCATGTTGGCCAGGCTGTTCTTAAACTCCTGACATCAAGCGATCCACCCGTGAGCCACCACTCCCAGCCCCGTTGAATAAACGTTCTACCCCTATCTCTTTCTCTACATCCTCTTTAAAGCCAATAACTCTCAGATTTGCCATTTTGAGGCTGTTTTCTAGATCCTGTAGGTATGTTTCATTGTTTGTTTTCTTTTGTCTCCTCTGATTGTACATTTTCAAATAGCCTTTCTTCAAGCTCACTAATTCTTCTACCAGATTCATTCTGTTATTAAAGGACTGATGCATTCTTCAGTATGCCAATTGCATTTTTCCAGTTCCGGAATTTCTGCTTGACACTTTTTAATCATTTCTATCTCTTTGTTACATTTATCTGATAGAATTCTGAATTCCTTCTGTGTTTGCTTGAATTTATTTGAGTTTTCTCAACACAGCTATTTGGAATTCTCTGTCTGAAAAGTCACATATCTCTGTTTTTCCAGGACTCGTCCTTAGTGCCTTATTTAGTTCATTTGGTGAGGTCATGTTTTCCTGGAACCTACTGATACTAGTAGATGTTCTTCAGTGTCTGGGCATTGAAGGGTTAGGTATTTATTGTAGTCTTTACTGTCTGGGCTTCTTTGTACTCATCCTTTTTGGGAAGGCTTTCCAGATATTTGAAAAGACTTCAGTGTTGTGATCTGAGCAGTTTCTACTTTAGGGGACATCCCAAGCGCAGTAATGCTGTGGTTCTTGCAGACTCATAGAGGTACCGCCTTGATGGTTTTGGACATGATCTGGGAGAATTCTCTGGATCACCAGGCAGAGCCTCTTGTTCTTTTCCCTTATTTTCTCCTAAACAAACAGAGTGTCTCTGTTCTGAGCCACCCAGAGCTGGGGTGGAGTGACACAAGCACCCCTGTGGCCACCACCACTATGACTGCACTGGGTCAGACCCGAAGCCAGCACAGCTCTGGGTCTCACCCAAGGTCTGCTGCAAATACTCCTGGCTACTGGCTAGCTTGCTCAAGGCTCTGGAGCTCTACAATCAGCCAGTGGCAAAACCAGCCAGGCCTGTGTCCTTTCCTTCAGGGTGGCAAGGTCCCCCAAGCCCGAGGTGGGTCCAGAAGTGACATCTGGGACTCAGGACCTAGAGTCAAAAACCTTAGAAGTCTACCTGGTGTTCTATTGTATTATGGCTGAGCTGGCACTCATACCACAAAATGCAGTCCTTCCCACTCTTCCCTTCCCTTTCTAAAGGCAGAGGAGCCTCACCCCGTAACCAGTCATCCTAGGCCAGGAAGAGTATTGTTTACTGTGGACTACCATAGATGTTCCCTTAAGACTCAGGGGCTCTTAAGTCACTTTGCGATGAATGCTGCCTGGTCTGAGACTCACCCTTCAGAGCAGTGAGCTCCCCTCTGGCCTAGGGCAGTTCCAGAAGTGCTATCCAAGAGTCAAGTCCTGGAATCAGGGATTCCAAGAGCCCACTTGGTGCTCTACCCTTCTGTGGCTGTGCTGGTACCTGAAGCCAGCAAGTCTCAGAGGCTCACCCAAGGCCCTCAACATAGTACCTGGGTATTGCTGCTAGTTATTCAGTGCCCAAGAGCTTTTCAGTTAACAGTTGATGAATTCTGCCAGGGCTGAGTCCTTTCCTTCAAGGCAGTCGGTTCCCTTCTGGCCTAGGGTATGTCTAGAAATGTGGTCCAGGAGCTAGAGCCTGAAACAGGAACCTCATAACTCTAACCGGTGCCCTAGCCTGCTGTGGCTGAGCTAGTATCCAAGATGTAAGACAAAGTCCTCCCCACTCTTCCCTCTCTTCTCAAGTGGAAGGAAGGGGTCTCTTTTGGAGCTGTGAGCTGTCCAGCCTGGGGTTAGGGGAGGGGCGATGCCACCACTCCCTTGGCTGCCCCAGCTGGTGTCTCAGTATGTCGTGTGGCCCCCCAAGTCCACACTCTGTTGGCCCAGTTCAGCACTAAGGCTTGCCTAAGAGTTGCAGCCCTTATGGCCTAGACCAGGTGTTTCCAATCTTTTGGCTTCCCTGGGCCACACTGAAAGAATAATTGTCTTGAGCCACACATAAAATACACTAACATTAACAATAGCTGATGAGCTAAAAAAAAAAAATTGCAAAAAAATCTCATAATGTTTTAAGAAAGTTTACGAATTTGTGTCGGGCTGCATTCAAAACCATCCTGGGCCGTGTGCGGCCTGCAGGCCGCGGGTTAGAAAAGCTTGGCCTAGACTGCCTTTCAGGTTTACTTGGAGATCCAGAGCACTGTAACCCTTGATGGAGAGGTTTGTGGGAACTCATGCTCGGGCTGCCGGGATGGGTGATTCCTCTCTGACTGGGGCTAGTTTAAATCTTCCTTCCAATGGGCAGGTGTCAGGTGAGTTTGGTCCAGTTTTCCTTTCTGCTCTAACAGGACAGCACTAAATTCAATGCCTCACGATTGCTGTGTTCTTCCTCCCCCAGTGCCCAGAGATGCTCTTGGCACCACCATGCCATTGCTGCCGGGGGTGGGGGAGGGGTGGCATTGGCGATTCAGGACTGTTTTTTCTGTCTCTTCAGTGCCTCTTTCAGTGATATGAAGTTAAAACCAGTTACTATGAGTGCTCACATGATTTTTGGTTTTTATGAAGGTGTTTTTTCTGTGTAGATAGTTGTTAAATTTGTGTCCTTGCTGGGGGGACAATTGGTGGAGGCTTCCATTCTGCCATCTTGCTCCCTATCCCAGAATCAGATATTTAGAGACCTGAAGCAGGACTAGTACTAAGCAAAATAAAAAAGGAGTGATTAATCTGTGTCACCCAACTGCCTCTTTTGTACCCTTTTCAGCTCTTCTTTTCTTTTAGAATCTCCAGTTTTTTCCAAATACCTAGCTTGTCCTTCCTCCCCTCTTCTTCCTGAGTGTAGCTTCCGGAAGGTGTGGGGACTTGTGCTTATTTCTAAAGATGCCTTGACATGAGTATAGTTTTATCCACTGATAGAGCATCCCACCTGTAGACTCTTCCCTTCTAGATGTTAGGAGAGATATTTTAGAGCAAGTTGTACCTGTCTCCCAATCTTTAAATTATGCCATGTAAGTGCTGTCTGCCTGAGTACGTGTAAGTACGTGCCTGACTACAGAGTCAAGTCTGATTGCTTCCTGCTGCTACAATAATCTAGGTTCCTCACTTCTGTGGTGTCTCCTGTGAACTTCCATCACCACTTTCTTTCTTTTGTCACTTCCTTTTTCTCTGTTACTTTTTGATAATATACATGTAACTAATTGTCTATTACTTACATTTAATCAGATAGACATTTAATGGTCTATCACTTTACATTTAATTACTGATTTACATTTATTTATTCAGCAACTTAATGACTCTATTGCTCTATATTTCTGTGACACTGAAATAACATTTAGTAAAATCATTTATTTAGATGATATCCCCCCTGAGCTATTGCAGTGTGAAAGTATTTTGCCTTTGCGTAAATAAAGTTACCATAAATCTAACAGGAATTTTTCTTTCTTATTCCAGCAAACCCTAAGATGTCGGTATTGATTGACCTTTGTTACAGTTTAACAAATTTATTATTATTATTGTATTATCATGTTTTAGGGATACCAGTTTTTAGGTATTCTGAAATATCATGAGATAGGATATAGATTATTCACTTGAGACATTATTATTTGGTTTTTGCCATTTTATTGATTTTTTTATGTATTTTCTAATATAGATGACATTATAATCTATAAAGAGTTAGAAGGGACAAATGCTGAAAAAGAAGAAAAGAGTAAAAGACAGAACCATAGTAAAAAGGAATCGTCTTCAAGACAGCAATCAAATACTCATGGATATTGCCATCAGAGAGGTAAAGTATGCTGAAAATAGTCACACATGGTAAAAAGAGTCTGAAATATTTGTGAATAACTAGGTAAGTAAAATCAAGAATTCACAATATTGTTCTAAAGTTGCATTATATTGCTTGTTTTATTTTTTCTGGGCATGGACTTATACAGGGTTGGTAAGAATTTATGCCATGTCATATGAATACAAATTTATTTTAATTTATAAGAATTATTTCCCTAATGGAGAGTGGGATAAGAAAAGTAACCATATGAGCTGAGAGATATTTTGTACTTGTTTACAAGCCTGGGTTGGTTGGTCCAGTTCTGCTTTTAGGAGGCAATAAAGGAGGGTTAAGAGCATAGTCAATAATCTGAACACTATGGCATCCACATTTTGAAAATACAAATGTTGTAAGACAAAAAGAGTAGGGTAGAACATGACAAATGTCCTCTGTATACCTAACCTCATTGGTAAGTGCAGTGTGCATTTTTTAATATGAATGTGCTACAGATTGCCACGATACAGAAGTCTTTTCAACAATTAAAGGTCTTCATAATCTAGTCAACAGATTGGAACCATTTTGACATCATGATTACTATAAGCCCCAACAGTTGCCTATGCAGCTTCATTTCAGTTCTTGTGTGAATCTTCAGTAGCTCAACATGTTCTGAGAAGAGAAGATAAATGATGGTAGTTATTACAGGGGCAGAGCAGCCAAAAAGGGTAACATGGCCCATTCTTATGTGCCTAACCAGTCATCACAAAATTGATCTTTGTGAGCCTTTTGGAGATATTCTTTGATGGGTTTTCTACTGTCTTTGTTTGTTTACCCAAACAAAGCAGACAATTGAGACAAATATTCACATGATTAATACAAAGCAGACAGTTTCTCTCCATCTCTCCTTTTTCTACTGGAGTATTCTTTCATTTAATTTCAGATAGTATGTCCCAACTTTGGTGGCATATGAAACCAAAATTGAGGTATTATATACTGAGAAGACTACCCTATTAAGGTATGCAAATTGAAATAGTATGGCAAAGACTGTTCTAGAATTCAGTGAGACTCCCAGATGATACCAGAGTAATGAAATATCAAAAGTTTTGCAAAACCCAGTGCATAGCTTTAAAAAAATGAGATCAGAGATAATACTTCTCTGAGAGATACGTTGAATTTACTACTTGAAAATACAGAAAATATTTTTTTTTCAAAGGCTACTCAAGATTCAGAAGCAACTCTGAGGAAAGAAATCATGATAAAAAAACATCCCAAGAACCTTCTGGATTCAAGTCTGGACAACACCCTTTAAATGAGCAGCCTTTAATTGAACAGGTAGATAACTACCAAGAATTAACCAATATTAAAAATCCTACATTTAATATATTTCCTCATATTAATGATTTACTTTAAATTCTATTGAAAGCAGGGATTGTTTCTTGGTATTCCTCCATGGTGCCTTGAATGTACTTTAAATTCAATGTTTGTTAGTTGATTTTTCCCCTGTAACTATTTTAAAAAACATTTGATTTTTGCTGTTTTCAGTCATTACTAAAACTTCTGAATTTATGAAATGCCAAAACAGATTATTAGTTATTGTCATTAATCCTATGTAATCATTTTTATTTGTCCTCATACAGAGGCTTTGAGCTTAAGTTATAATATAAAAAGAGTTTTAGTATCTTTGTGAATGAACTGTAAAAGTCAGAAGTCAGATGATATCAGATATGAAATATACTCTAGAAGCAACAGGTGGCACAGACTATACCTGTACGAATCCATTTCCTCTAACCACGTATAGGTGAGCCAGTCAATAGAGAGGAATTTGAGAGGTGCTCAGATCCAGATTCACTAGCTAACATTGGTGCTAATGTTTCATCCTAGCTTATAAACTGATTCTTCTTAAGGTGTTACGTGGTCATTTAGCAAAAATGGCAGTTCCGGGAGCTTAAATCATTTTTGCCAAATCATGTAAAAGCAAATGTTTATTTATTTGCTTATCGATTTATTTTGGAGAAAAACATATTGCATTTTCAAATATTTAAAGGATTATTTTAAATTGTTCAAATGGACCGGGCGCGGTGGCTCACGCCTGTAATCCCAGCACTTTAGGAGGCCGAGGCAGGCGGATCACAAGGTCAGGAGATCGAGACCATCCTGGCTAACACGGTGAAACCCCGTTTCTACTAAAAATACAAAAAATGAGCCGGGCGTTGTGGTGGGCACCCGTAGTCCAGCTACTCGGGAGGCTGAGGCAGGAGAATGGTGTGAACCCGGGAGGCGGAGCTTGCAGTGAGCCGAGATCGCGCCACTGCACTCCAGCCCAGGCGACAGAGCAAGACTCTGTCTCAAAAAAAAAAAAAAAAAAAAAAATTGTTCAAATGATGATTCAATGCCTACTCTATGCAGGCACTATGATACCAGAACAGCCTGCTTCAAATAGTCTGTACGGTGGTGGAAGAGAAAGATAGGAAAGAAATGTAATGCCAGACAGTATGCAGTATGTGCATAATAGGGCATAAGTTATATATTGTGGGGATGTAGTAATTCATTCTGATTGGGGTTCTTGAGAAACTTTGGTGGAAGAGATGGCATATGATCTGTGCCTTATAGGATGAGGAGATTTATTTATAAAGTTTGGAAAGAAGAACATGAGCTTCCTTCTGATACAGTCCAAGATGCATAAACTGAGAATAAATATTAAACAATATTTTCAAATTGAAAGCATCCTTTTCCTTTTATTTTTTGTTTGTTTGTTTTTTTGAGACAGGGTCTCATTCCGTTGCCCAGGCTGGAATGTAGTGGTGTGATCATGGCTCACTGCCCCTTCTACCTCCTGGGCTCAAGTAATCCTCCCACTACAGCCTCCCAAGTAGCTGGGACTATACCCTGCCACCATGCCCTGCGAATTTTTTTTTCTTTTCTGTAGAGATGAGGTCTCACTGTGTTGCCCAGGCTGGGAAAGTATCCTATTATTCATACTTTCGAAACTTTTGAGACTATCATAGCTGAACTCACCAGAAAAAAAAAATTACCCTGCAATAAAGAAATGTGTTAAAATTTAAGCATAATTATTTTACCAATAAATTGAAATAATTACAGTTTTCAATAATACTTTACAATTCTATTAAGCTAGTTTTGTACTCAACAAGATTTAGTCTTATTATCAGTGGAACACAGTTTTATTTGTTCACCCCATGTATTTATTCAACACAACCTTTTGATAGAAGGCTTCACTTGTTTATAAGGAAAGAAAACTAATGTGCACTTTGTTTTCCAAAGGTAGGAAATACATAGTACACAAGTTGATGAAAACATTTCTTATATAAACATTCATAAAAGGGACTGCAAGCTCCTTTGGAGAGGTACTTGGATACATATGGGTCTTTAGAAGATGGAACTCAGTCCTATCTTTCCTACTGACCTACTGTGCTCCCAACACCAGTCACTTAGAAAAGAGAAAAGGTACATGTGCATTTCACCCAATCTCCCTATTTAGGTTTTTCAGTACAAAAGCTGGAGAGTGGCTATAGCTTTATGTTTTAGCAAAACAACTAATTTTTTACATTTTTTATTTTAAAAAAAGTTTTCTGTGCATAATATCTTTTGTACTGGTACCTCCCCTGCTGTTTAGCAGTTGCATCCAGCTTCTGTTAGTGTTAAACTAAAAAGTCATAATGCCAAATTTAGGGCATGTTGTGCTTGTCAGGCAACATATACTAGTAGAAAGCTTGATTTCTCAGCATGGTCTATAGGACTTTATCCACTTACATTTATGTAGCATCATAGAGTTTTGTCAGAGGTTTCATTATTTCCATTTGGCTGATTCACTCCACTGCCTTTTTGGCTTAAAAACTGAAAAGGTAGAAAGGCTGTGTTGTTGCCAAGCTAATTTACTTGAATAGTATTAAGCCAACCTTCCGCTTTTTTACAGCTTCCTTTCCCCTTACTTACTTCGTCTTTCTCTCTAGAATTAAGTATTAATTTATAATGAAAAGATAGTTTCTTTTTAATGATCATTGAGTAGGCAGAGAGTAAATATGATTTTGAACACTTTCCTTTTCATCCTAAGGACTTACACTACAAAATATTCTATCAAAGTCGCAGAATCTGTTGTTTGTTTAGTAAAACATACATTCAGAAATTAGTAGGTAGAACATGACCATAGAATACAGTCAAACTCATAAAACAACTAATTTTCTATACTTTTATTTTATTAAAGTTTTAGTTGCATAGCATTTTTGTGCCAATGACATGATACAATGGAGCTATTCTGTAAGTTAGTTCTAAAAGCTGGTTGATAAATAAAATTAAGGACAGCGGAATTCTAAAAGAAACAGTTGCCCCTGAAAATGGTCTTGAGAATATATCATTATGACTTAAATCATGAAGTATATGTTTCATTTGTTTTTCATAATTGGGATCTTTTTCAGGAGAAGTGCAATGACAATTATGAGGCCCAAGCAGAGAAGAATCAAGGCCAATCAGAGGGGAATCAGCATCAATCAGAAGGAAATCCGGACAAATCAGAAGAATCCCAGGGCCAACCAGAAGAAAATCATCATTCTGAGCGATCCCGAAACCACTTAGAGAGATCTTATTATCATTTAGAGAGATCTCAAGGGCAACTAAAGATACATCATGCCCAATCTGAGAGATCTCACAGCCAATCCAAGAGATCTCATGGTCAGTCTGAGAGATCTCATGGCCAATCAAAGAGATCACATGGTCACTTAGAGAGATCTCATGGTCACTCCAAGAGATCTCATATCCAGGGAGATCTTGTGGTCACTCAGAATGATCTCCTGGTCACTCAGAGAGATCTCATAGCCACTCAGAGAGATCTCATAGCCACTCAGAAAGATCTCATAGCTACTCAGAGAGATCTCATAGTCACTCAGAGAGATCTCATGGCCACTGAGAGAGATCTCATGGTCAGTCAGGGAGATCTCATGGCCAATCAGAGAGACATCAGAGATACTCAACAGGTAAAAATACAGTGACTTCTTAATCATCAGAACAATGTGTTGAATTCTGTGGAACTAGAAAAGCATATATCTATATTCTAATGGCTAATACGTATTTGTTGAAACAGACATATATTGGGACAAAGACATAAATATTAGAATGGAGGCAATGTATACATGGTATCAATATTCTTTCAACTTGATGTCCTCTAAGCTATCATCCAGTTACCCAAGATGTCCCATTAAGTTGTTCCCTGTAGATCTGCTTTCCCTGGAAGAGCCCTATGTACTCAGCCTTTCCTATTGGGCCTTTCCCACAATTAGAATATTTTGATTTAGTGTCCTGTCTCCCTTGGACATTCCAACCTGGTAAGCAAGCTAATCTAACAACTAATTGCCAAATTGATAATATATAATCTATGATAATGAATATCTCTGCTTCCCACTCTCTCTCCTTCCTAAACCGTCCTCAGAGAGTCCTTAGCAGACAAATGGTAGATGTATCTTTGGGCAGCTGAACTTTTCTGCTTTCCTCAAATCAGACCATAGGAGAGGATATATTCTATGCATAGATGTAATGCTAACCTTCTGAATATATTTTGAATACATTTATATATTCACTGTTGCCTTATAAAACTGTTAGGGTAGGTCTGTGTACCCTAGCAAAAGAAACAGAGAAATTTAAATGTACTGGGAGTTATGTTTTTAAAAACACAAGGTATGTTTATTGCAATTGCAATTTGTTTGGTTATTCAATAAAAGTTTTAGTTTTAGTTTCTCAGTGATTTCCTTGCTTGTATTGACTGTAAATGTCTAGTCAAATATTTTAGGTTCATATTAACTGCTGCACAGAATTACTTACTTCAGCTAAAAAAAATTATTTCCGGCTGAGCGCGGTGGCTCATGCCTATAATCCCAGCACTTCGGGAGGCCAAGGTGGGCGGATCACTTGAGGTCAGGAGTTTGAGACCAGCCTAGCCAACATGGTCAAACTCCATCTCTACTAAAAATACAAAAATTAGCCAGGCGTGGTGGTGAGTGCCTGTAATCCAGCTACTCGGGAGGCTGAGGCAGGAGAATTGCTTGAACCCGGGAGGCAGAGGTTGCAGTGAGCTGAGATCTTGCCACTGCACTCTAGCCTGGGTGACAGAGCAAGAATCTGTCTCAGAGGAAAAAAAAAAACTATTTCCAAGATGTGTGTATGAGTTATTGTGTATGTAGACGATGTCTGATGCAGGGATAATTTTAATGCAAAAGGTCCCACCCTACTTACATTAGCAGTATACACATAATTTGCTATAAAAATGAAAATGTTTAACACTGATGACAAGCAATCCATATTTCTGCATTTATTAGGGATTTGTACACATTTTACTTAATTTTACATACCAATTTTTGTTTGTCAAGTGGTATAATACTTCCATTAAGGGCGCAGAGGCTCACGCCTGTAATCCCAGCACTTTGGGAAGCTGAGGTAGGTGGATCCCGAGGTCAGGAGATCGAGACCATCCTAGCTAACACGGTGAAATCCTGTCTCTACTAAAAATACCAAAAATTAGCCGGGCATGGTGGCAGGCATCTGCAGTCCCAGCTACTTGGGAAGCTGAGGCAGGAGAATGGCGTGAATCCGGGAGGCAGAGCTTGCAGTGAGCTGACATCACGCCACTGCACTCCAGCCTGGGTGACAGAGCGAGACTCCGTCTCAAAAAAAAAAAAAGAAACTTCCATTAAGGCACTGAAAATTCTATTTAAATTATTGTCCATTGGCATATTCCTATCGTTTTGCAAATACATTTTAAAATATAATAAACAAGTCCACTCAGTTTTTTTCCTTTATGTTCCATTATAATTTTTTCATATGCTGAGCACAAATAAGTACCACCTGAATGGTTAAGGTTAAATTAATCACATGTAGAGCTATTACTAAAGAATACATAAATTACAGAAAATTAACATGTATTAATTGATCTTTTGGAGATTAATTATTCTACTCCATAACTTTCTATTCTAATATGTATTAGAATAACAATAAGTTGACCAGATGGGCTTAATAGCACCCTTCAGAACTAAAATTTGCTTCTATGTCAAGTATAAAATAAAGATTTCAGTAATTTCATGATCCCACTCAAAATCTTCCCCTCAGGCCAGGTTCACCAGAAGGTAAAGACATGCCAGAGAAGCTACATTTCTGCTTTAAACAAACAAGTTAAATCTAGAAGGCCATTGTGGCCTTAATAAATAGCTGGGCAAACACCTCAAATAAAATATGATAGCATATACAGAATATTATTTATGAAGTTTGGAATAACATTTTCATTTTTGAAAAACTAATATGCCTCCCAATAAAAACTCTAAACAGGATGTATGCAAACAAGGTGGAAATTTGAATTTTTAACTCCCTTAAAATACCTGATAATTTCAGCTTTTTGTCTTCTTTCCTGATATGGTAATAATATTCATAGTCAAATGCCTTCCTTGGCTGGATTGATAGGTAAATAGAGAGGGATAGCAGAACAAAAACTGTCTTTTGTACCCCCACTAGGTGTGGCAAAATGAAATGTGTGGCAAAATATGCGTATCTTTACATTAGTTGGGCTGTCCACCAGATTAAAGCTTTTGTAAACATAGATAATAGCTTCAGAGGAAATTACGTATTTAATTTAGTAGTGCTTGCTATTTGAACTCCAATTATAGAGTGACAACTAATACCTCATTATTATTTAGCATCTCTTTGAATTTTAATACTAGACAGCATTCCAAGTAATTCTTAAAATAGATTCAGGCTTGATTATAATTGACAATCTGATCTTTGGGTCTCAAATCCTTAATATTCATTCTGAAGACAGAAGTTTTTTCTGATATTTGACTTTATTATTTGATTTTCCTATTTTTATTCCCAAGTTCTTCACTTTTCCCTAGCCCCATTTGTTACCCAGTTGTTCGTATTTTTCTTATTTCTTGAAAGAAGATGCCAGTGAAAATCTGGTTTGCATTTTTCTAAGGAATTGGCCTCTAATGTGGCATGAGTAGCATGAGTAAGTGAAAGTGACATAAGAATAAGAAGACATGTCTCCATGTCCCAAATCTGTCAAAGTATATAACATGAGACAAATTAGTTAATAACTATGCATCTCAATTTCCTAATACATGAAAGGAGGAGTTTGGACTACATGCCTTTAAAAACCTATACCAACTAAAAACGTCGTATGAGTCATGAAAAATGAATGATTTATTCATTTTTTCATTCTAAAAACTGTGGTTAAAAAGATACAAAATTCACCATCTTATCCATTTTTAAATGTACAGTTCAGTAGTAAATACATTCACATTATTATGCAATACATCTCTAGAACTTTTTCATCTTGTAGATCTTAATTCTATACCCATTAAACAGTAACTCCCCTTTTCCCACTTCCCTCAGCATTCCCTACCATTTATCTTTTTCCTACAATTTTGGCTACTTCATATACCTCATATAAGTGGAGTCATACAAGATTTGTCTTTTTGTGACTGTTTTATTTCACTTAGCATCATCAACATTCATCTATACTGTAGCATGTGACAAGAATTCCTTCATCCATTAGGCTAGAATGTATATACCACATTTTCTTTATCTACTCATCTATTGATAAACATTTGGCTTGCTTCCACAACTTGACTGTTAATAAACAGTACTGCTACGAACATGGATGTGTAAATCTCGTTGAGACTACCCTTTCATTTCTTTTGGTAATATACCCAGAAGTGGGAATACTGGATCTTATGGTAGCTCTATTTTGAATTTTCTGAAGAACCCCCATACTGTTTTTATACCAGTGGAACCATTTTACAGTCTCAACAGCACACAACTGTTCCAATTTCTCCACATGCTCAACAATACTTGTTATTTTCCATTTTTCTGGTAATAAACAACCTAATGGGTATGAAATTATATCTAATTGTGGCTTTAATTTTCATTTATCTAATGATTAGTGATGTTCAGCATCTTTTCACATGCTTGCTGTGCATTTATATATCATCTTTGCAGAAATGGCTGTTCAAGTCCTTTCCCTGCTTTTTAATTGGGTTATTTGAGTTTTTGATGTTGTAGGAGTTTCTTATATATTCTGGATATTAACCATTTATTGATATATGATTTGCAAATATTTTCTCCCGTTCCATAGGTTGTCATTTCACCTTGATGATCGTGTCTTTTGATGCACAAAAGTTCTTAACTTTAATATAATCTCATTTGCATATTTTTTTGTTTTTCTTGTTTGTACTTTTGATGTCCTTTCCAAGAAATTATTGCTAATTCCAGCATCATGAAGCTTCCCCCTATGTTTACTTTAGGAGTTTTATTGTTTTAGATCTTTAATCCATTTTCAGTTAATTTTTGTATATGGTATATGATAAGGGTCGAACTCCCTTCTTTTGCATGTGGATATCCAGTTTTCCTAATACCCTTTTTTGAAAAGATTGTCTTTTCCCCAGTGAGTGGTCTTGGCACTCTGGTAGAAGATCATTTAATCATATAACCAAGGGTTTATTTCTGGGCTTTTTATTCTATTCTAGTGGTTTGTCTTTATGCCAGTATGATGCCAGTTTTTGGTAGGAAAAACAAAATTCCCAGTTCTCTTGTCATGACAGTGGGAGCTAGCAATCTACTTAGGTAGGTACACAGAGAGAAGCTAGGATATGCCAAGAAATGGAGGTATCCTAGATTGCCCCTACACAATAGGCGCCAAGTCCTCACTTTTTATTTTTCTTTCTATCATGTCTTCTGCAGTGTTACCTCTTATTCCACCAGCATCTGTCCCCAGGCAGTTGGTCGATGCTGGAGCTAATTCCCATCAGCTATTTCCCATGCAAATTTTCTAAGCACACAGCAGGCCTCTCTCTTCTGGTGCCCCAGACATTACAGAATATTAAACTTCACATTGGAAGGTGCAGAAAAGGAAGGTGACCACATCCTCGACAAGGCATGCACCTGATAAATAGTTCATATTTTCTTTTTCTATATATATAGAGACAGCTCTATGTAAACAGCATTGGGGTGTCTGTTTCTGCAACTGGATTTACAAAGGGCTCCCCCAGTCCTGTGCTCCAGGCCCTGTCTTTTTTTTTTTTTAATTTATTTATTATTATTATACTTTAAGTTGTAGGGTACATGTGCATAACGTGCAGGTTTGTTACATATGTGGACTTGTGCCATGTTGGTGTGCTGCACCCATCAACTCGTCATTTACATCAGGTATAACTCCCAATGCAATCCCTCCCCCCTCCCCCCTCCCCATGATAGGCCCCTGTGTGTGATGTTCCCCTTCCTGAGTCCAAGTGATCTCATTGTTCAGTTCCCACCTATGAGTGAGAACATGCGGTGTTTGGTTTTCTGTTCTTGTGATAGTTTGCTAAGAATGATGGTTTCCAGCTGCATCCATGTCCCTACAAAGGACACAAACTCATCCTTTTTGATGGCTGCATAGTATTCCATGGTGTATATGTGCCACATTTTCTTAATCCAATCTGTCACTGATGGACATTTGGGTTGATTCCAAGTCTTTGCTATTGTGAATAGTGCTGCAATAAACATACGTGTGCATGTGTCTTTATAGCAGCATAATTTATAATCCTTTGGGTATATACCCAGTAATGGGATGGCTGGGTCATATGGTACATCTAGTTCTAGATCCTTGAGGAATCGCCATACTGTTTTCCATAATGGTTGAACTAGTTTACAATCCCACCAACAGTGTAAAAGTGTTCCTATTTCTCCACATCCTCTCCAGCACCTGTTGTCAGGCCCTGTCTTTACTCTCTTCTTCCTTCTCAAAGTGCCAACCACAGCCTTTCAAACCCTGGGTTTCCCCTCTGGAAAACGGGAACCAGCTTTCTCCAAGGACACAGGGTTTTTACCAACCTGTTGATCACTCTGGCCAGCTGTCTGCTCAGGCCTCACCAAGAAGTCCCGTGTTCATACAAGCTCTGCCTGCCAAGCAGCCAGGCCGCCAGTGTCACCAGCTGTGGGGCGGCTTACAGCCAAGGCCAGTAGGTAGGGAGCTCGCTGGGCATGGGGCTGCCTGCCATGTGATGCACAGGTGCTGCTCCTTTCTGGGCTGTGGTGAGCTGCGCTGCCCCAGGAGACCCGTGCTGCAGGCATACAAGGCCAGGGAGCTGTGGCCACAGTGCAGGGGGCCCGGGAGCATGACAGCAGGCCTCACTCCCTCCCTGCGCTCCGGCAGCCCCTGGCCTCCTCTCCTGGCCTCTGCGCCCGCTGGCCGGCTGCTGCCTGCTGCCGGGGGCCTCCCATGGACAACAAGTTTCTTCCTTTGTTGTGTGTGTGTTGTGCTGATGGCACTCACTATTTTGATTGCTATAGTTTGTACTATGTTTTGAAATCAAAAAGTGTGAGTTCTCCAACTTGTTTTTTTTTTCCTCAAAATTGTTTTGTCTATTTGGGGTCCCTTGAGATTGCATATGAAATTTAGAATGAATTTCTTATTTCCGCAAAAAATGTCATTGGATTTTGATAGGGATTTCACTGAATCTATAGATTTCTTTGGGTATTATAGACATTTTAACCATATTAAGTCATATAATCCATGAACGTGAGACATCTATTTGTTACCGGTGGAGGGTGTCCAGGTTCTTGGTGTCTTGAACACAGAATTGGACAAAATGCACAAACAAAGCAAGGAAAGAATGAAATAACAAAAGCAGAGATTTATTGAAAATGAAAGTACACTCTACAGTGTGGGTGCAGCTGAAGCATAGGGGCCCAAGAGCCCCATAACAGTTTTTGGGGGGTTTAAATACCCTCCAGAGGTTTCCTTTGGTTGCTTGGCATGTGCCCTTTGTAAATGAAGAGGATGAAGTAAAGTTACAAAGTAATTTACTTGGCATACGCCCTATATAAATGGGGAGGATATTTCCTGTCATAGCTGAAGTGTTTCCATTTGATTTAGCTCTAGGAAGCCAGCATGAATTGGCCTTATATTCCCTGCCTCCAGACCCTATTCTCCTGCTTCAGTTCCCACCTGAGAGATGTGATACCCACAAATCTTTATGGCTGGTGGAGGAACCAATGGTCTTTGTTCTGTAACTGCTTCATACTGGCTTGGGGCATAGTCTCTACCTATTGCAGATAATGGAACTCTCACCTTGCTCTGTCTAGTGGAGGCAGGTTAATTCCTTGATGGCCAGGGTTGGTGTCTTCACCTGGAACTGACTGGAACCCTTGTTGCATGATCATCTGAAGCTTGATGGTCTCTAGGCAACAGGAAATGAATTTGGTTAAAAGATTTAATGGGAACTTCAGGAAGTGGATACCTCTACTGTCAGGAATGTTTATTATAGAGATTTGTAGGAGAAAAAACAAAACCTAGTCTGTTCTAGGATCTATGTGTTTGCTTAAAGTCTTAGCACAAGTAACTCCATTTTAGTTTGGTTTGGTCTGTTGGGGCCTAGTGAATGAGCTCAGTCCAAAACAATGGCCTCCAATAATTTTGTTTAAAAATATTTCCGGCCGGGCGCGGTGGCTCAAGCCTATAATCCCAGCACTTTGGGAGGCCGAGACGGGTGGATCACGAGGTCAGGAGATCGAGACCATCCTGGCTAACACGGTGAAACCCCGTCTCTACTAAGAAATACAAAAAACTAGCCGGGCGAGGTGGCGGGCGCCTGTAGTCCCAGCTACTGGGGAGGCTGAGGCCGGAGAATGGCGTGAACCCGGGAGGCGGAGCTTGCAGTGAGCTGAGATCCGGCCACTGCACTCCAGCCTGGGCTACAGAGCGAGACTCTGTCTCAAAAAAAAAAAAAAAAAAAAAAAAAAAATTTCCCCTTTCTGCTTAGGTTCTCACTTAGGTGAGAGTGTGACCAAAACTTAGGGCCTTAGTGCCACCCTCAGTTACCATCATTTTGCATTTCCATTCTCAGCACATTATGCATAGGTTATGGTGTCCTCATAGTAGCACATTTTTTTCAGCTCTTGTCATTCCAGTTGAAGAGAGACCACTTGACATTGTAGAGATGGCTCCATGCAAGCATTTGAAACCTTTGAGAGAATACGGTGCACTAGGGAGACTATTACTATGACTATTGGGAGAATCATACCAAGAGTTTGGAGTATGCTTCTTTCCTAGTGTCCCCATAAAACAAACCTCCTAAAATCAAATAGATCAAAGAATGAGCTAAAGAGTCTCCTCACTTAACCAAGCAGTCTCTTTGTTAATCCACTGCAACTGAATCTCTGTAATACCCAATGTTTTCTCCATAGGCCATGAGTACCAGCAGCTGCACAGCTACTTCTTTGTTCAACTAATTCTATCATAACTTTCACAAGAGAATTTAAAGTTTATTGTATAACTGTAGCCTGTACAGTAGAATTTGCTATAAGCCTATCATAAGGGATACATTTTTAATCATTGCTTCTTTTACTCCAAACCATGGAAAAAGTACCTAACTAATGATGCCCTTCTAGAAGGGTGAAGGCCTCCTAGAAATGTTCTTTTTAACCCGTGATGTGGGTTAACAGGAGTGAACCAATGTTGTTTCCGACTGATTATGAGGCAGCGAATGTACTATTAAAACTTCTTGGCAGGGCACATTGGCTCATGCTTGTAATCCCAGCACTTTGGGAGGCCAAGGCGGGCGGATCACAAGGTCAGGAGATCGAGATCATCCTGGTTAACATGGTGAAACCCCGTCTCTACTAAAAATACAAAAAATTAGCCGGGTGCAGTGGCGGGCGTCTGTAGTCCCAGCTACTCAGGAAGCTGAGGCAGGAGAATGGCGTGAACCTGGGAGGCAGAGCTTGCAGTCTGCCGAGATCATGCCACTGCACTCCAGCCTGGGTGACAGAGCGAGACTCTGTCTCAAAAAAATAAAATAAAATAAAATAACTTCTTACCTACATTGGGAACATAATAAGCATAATTATGATAGCATATACTCAGGCATATTAGAATTTTATAAATCCCATACAATTTTGGAACATATGTTAATATTATTCACTAAAATATAACCTGAAGATGATTAAACTTTTTTTTTTTTATTTTGACAATGCTTCCCATGTAACTAAACATGTCAAAGAATAAAAGACAATTGTAAAGCTTAAATTTCGTTTGGGGAAACCTATTAATATTTTAAAGGTTTAAAAAATTTATATTCCCATGTCTTCTTATAATTTTCTGCCAAAAACACATTTCACTTTTCTACACACCTTGCATGTAAAACTGTTTCTTCAATAGTTTCAATTACATGTTACCATGTTAACTCTTAGTGACTTTCACTTTTGGTGAAAACCTTGGTAAGTTCAGGATTTTAATTGTGTATTAGATGTGGAGCCTAGGACCCAGATAGAGCACAGATAAGGTCTGACTCTCTAGCATCTAACTCCAAGTGTCCCAGGCATTACCTAGCTGTAAAGCAGGCAAGTTGTACAGTTAAGAGTCATAGTGGCATTTAATGTAGCATTTAGGAGGCCTAATCGCCTTTAAATTGTATAACATTTTTTGCATAAATTCTTGTTCATAAATTCTTTCACAGCTTACACAGACCATCTATGACATGATTGGACTTCTGACTTGTCCTAAACATCCCTCTTTTAAACAATCAGCTATTTTACTTTAGGACAAGAATTTACCATACAATATCCTTTCTTATATATAATCTCTTTTCTTTATAACCTTCTTTGCATAGCTGTGGGGCGTGGCTAATTTCACATGTCCCTAGGCCTTCTCTAGAATCTAATGCTCCAAAATAAATTGAACAGTTTTTAAAAGTCAAAGAAGCAGTTTATGACCTTAAAGCATTTAGCATACCTACTATTTGACCTGCATAATTTAGACCAAATGTTTACATTTTAGAAGATATTTTTATTTTACCAATAATCTTTAAAACTGTCTTTATTTCCCAGAGATTACTTCAGTCACATAAAGTAAAAGGCATTATACTTTTTACTTTCCTGACAAAATAGTGGATTTAAGCTCTTATTATTATTAAACCAGTTAAAGCTCTTTTATATTACACACACAACACATATAAATACGCAGAAGATAAAGGACTCATTCCCTAATCCAGGAATTGGACCCTAAACCCAGGCAACCATTTTGAAAAAAGAAAGCATGGCCACATGGTTACAAAGTCAAGCTCCCAAGAACATGACTGACCAGTTTGCTGGGCCATGTTGAACAACAGACCTATGGAGATACTAGGCACACATATTATCTTAAGGTATCCCTCTTTATGACAGAACAATACGGAAAGACACACAAAGCACACCAGATTTGCTACAGCATAAGACCAACATCAGAGTTCTTTTTTATATTAATTACAACTTTACAGAGGAGATAAACAGTGACTTTTACCTTTCATTTAACCGGTTTGCACAGAGAGAGAGGCCAGAGTGTGACTGCTAAGAAATTCTTACCATTTTGCTGGCATGTCAGGTTTTTGTGTTCTCTCTCCCTGAGCAGTCCTAGCAACTCTGCTTGACTTTATGCAAACAAACACATTGCCATGAATTAAGAATATTCACAAATAGTTTACAAATGTTGGACAAATTAGGCAGAAAGTGAGAAACATGACTCAAATTCTATTTACAAAAGTATACTCAACACACTTAAAGTATCAGGAAGCCTAAGCTCCAAAAAGTTAGTTTAAGGTGAAAAAGTTGATGTGTTCCATTAATTCCTGTAGCCCAACAAAGGTAGCCTAGGAATTCCAGTTAAATGTAACAAATGATAACTTGCTAGAAACACATAAGAAACAAAGTATTCACAGAACCAAATAAAAGACTTCCACTAGAAACCAAAAAAAAAAAAAAAAAATATATATATATATATATATGGTTTTACATATGCATACACAAGCAAAGCCAGAGAAGAATAAACAGCAAATGAATGAAAACTAGAAGCAAAAACAAACAAGAACCCAACCCTAAACCTTTTCTATTCAATCTTCCCTGGAGTCTACAGTGTTACCCAGGGCGCCCTAAAAACCATGTAATGAATATTTTATTCCTGATACACAATTTAATATCCTTAAGTCCACCAGTATCACCATACATCCTATGCAATAAAGAAATTCACTCTAGACACATGACCAATAATTCCTCTAGTGCCAGTACTATAAGCACAAAACAGTAAACATAGTGTGAAGCAATGCAAGCATGTATGTGAAATTTGGCTCCATGCTAAATTCAGGTTTAACCGTATTTTAAAAAAAAGAATTGCCTAACTGCTGATGCATTTATTTACAATACTTCTTATTTTACTTTAATCAGGCCTAAGACCTTTAACTTTGAAAATGTTAATTAGCCAAATGTCTCCAATTCTCTATCAGGTTTTAAAGAATATTTTATTATCTAAACTTTGTCCACAATCTTCTCTCCTACTTACTGGTTCCTTAATACATTGTTTAACCAACTTTCAGATAATTAGACAAAATTATTGTTTTTCTCACTAATAATATAACCCTTTCTGGCACATTTTGTGTACAGAATTATGTGTTAACTAGAATTCTTATCCTTAGTAACCTAAAACTTTAGTGAAACCCTAAAAAGCAAGAAATCCTGAACCATAAGATATGGGCATTTATAGATAAGAACAATTCCACAATTTTAGAAACATATTTCCGCATATCACAAGCCTTTCTTAATTGGAAATGACCCAGATAGTAAATGAGCATCAAAAATAATTTTAAGATTTTAATTTACACAAAAAGTTTACCTAAAACATTTACTCCATTAACTGTACTCAGTTCTTTCACTTTTAACAAAGCAGACATGAGACATCAATCATCATATGTAAAATGAACATTGGTTCAGTCTGGAAAGGCGGGACAAAGTGGGCAGGGGTCTTCCAGGTCACAGGTAGGTGAGAAACAAACGGCTGCATTCTTTTGAGATTCTGATGAGCCTTTCCGAAGAAGGCAGTCAAATATGCATTTATCTCAGTGAGCAGAGGGATGGCTTTGAATAGAATGGAAGATAGGTTTGCCCTAAGCAGGTCTCAGCTTGAATTTTCCCTTTAGCTTAGTGATTTTTGTGGCCCAAGATAATATTTTCCTTTCTCGAATTACTCTCACTCGTAAAAAAAAAAAAAAAAAAAAAAAAAAAAACAGGCACGCAAACCAAGATCATTTTGTTTTGGCTAGGTTTATAGTTTTATAACCTTCTATGCCAAACACTGACATATCCAATAGTTTGGAGCCCTAGCCATGAGATAGGCTTGCCAGTTTTACTTTGTTTACCCCAATAGCTAATCCGATGAAGGCTGTGAACCAAAATTTCAGGTAAAGCAGTTTCCATGGCAGTGTAATTTTTAAAGGCCAAACCTCCTTACTCCAAAGAACACTGGGGCCAAACAGCACCAAAGGAGAGCATCACACGTTGATCAGGCCACTTGCTTAGAACTGCTAGCAGCACAAAAGCCTGGATACATGTAATGCCATCACACTTTGCCATTTAACAGTAAACTCCAGGTTCCAAACAATATTGGGGCCAAACAGTATTGCAACTGCAAGAGAAAATTCTAAGGATGGTTTAGTACTAGACCTCAGAACCTCTGCTGAGGGTATCCCATTTGGAGATGTTGAGGTCTAGAGGATTCCCCCAGGGTATCCCCCTCTGAGGTCCAGTCTTAGATTGTCAAACGTCTCTGACCTTAGGAGGGCACCAGTGCCACTTGCATGTTTTCTTTCCAGAGGTGATGGCCTACTATGAACTTTCCTTTTGTCCCTGGATGAAGGCCTCAACTTCTAGCAGCCTTTTAATATGTAAGGCCACCTTTTCCCATGCTTCCTGTTCTTCACTAGAGTGATAGCTATGAACTTTAATGATAGGAAACTAAAGGCTAGGTGGGTTTCTTTTGTCCTTAGCCAGTCAAGTAGGAGAAGGGAAGAATTTAGCATAAGAAAAGGTTTAAGTCACCTGAAAAGCGTGTGAGTTTGCTCCAAGCTGCGCCACATGTAAGGATCAGGGACCACAACCAGAAAAGATAGAAAAGAGTAAAGAAAGAGGGGGAAAAAAAAGGAAAAAGACCCAGATCCTTTACCCGAACTGGGTGGTGGTGGTTAGGTGCCTCCACATGGACACCCCTTAGTTTCACCTGCCATGGCCGGAAACTTCCAGTTGCCTCCATGTTTAGCTGCTGCTCACCGAGGGTCCTGAGTTGGAAAGAAAAAGAGAGAGAGATTCCCTTGTATGAAGCAGAAAGGAAAAAGAGAAAATTAAATTCCAAACTTTGGGCTTACCTCCTGAGTGGCTCACCAAAGTGTGTTACCGGTGGAGGGTGTCCGGGTTCTTGGCGTCTTGAAGAAAAAACGACAAAATGCACAAAGCAAGGAAAGAATGAAACAGCAAAAGCAGAGATTTATTGAAAACGAAAATGCACTCCACAGTATGGGAGTGGTCAAGAGCATAGGGACTGAAAAACCCTGTTTCAGAATTTTCTGGGGTTTAATTACCCTCTAGAGGTTTCCATTGATTGCTTGGTGTAAGCCCGATATGAATGAAGAGGATGAAGTAAAGTTACGAAGTAACTTACTTAGTGTGCACCCTGTGTAAATGGAGAGGATATTTCCTGTCATAGCTGAAGTGTTTCCATTTGATTTAGTTCTCGGAAATAAGGGTGAATTAACCTTATGTTCCCTGACTCCAGACCTTATTCTCCTGCCTTATATCCATTTATTTGTGTCTTCTTTAATTTCTTTCAGTGATGTTTTCAGTGTACAAATCTTTAGCCTCCTTGGTTAGGTTTATTCCTAAATATTTTGTTCTTTTTGATACTATTGTAAAAGGAATTTTTTTCTTAATTTCCTTTTTGGATGGTTAATTGTTAGTTTGTAGAAATCAAACTGCTTTTTGTGTGTTGATTTTGTGTTCTGCAACTTTGGTGACTTTGTTTATTAGTTCTAACAGTTTTTTAGTGGAATCTTTAAGGTTCTGTACATATGAGATCATGTGATCTACAAACAGATAATTTTACTTCTTCCTTTCCAATTTGGATGCATTTTATTTCTTGTGCTTGCCTAATTGCTCTGGCTAGCATGTCCAACACTATGTTGAATAGAAGTAGTAAAAGCAGGCATTCATGTCTTGTCTAGAGCAATCAGTCAAGAGAAAAATATAAAGGGCATCCAAATTGGAAAAGAAGAAGTAAAATTATCCTTGCTTGCAGATTATATGATCTTATATTTGGAAAAAACTCAAAGACTCCACAAAAAAACTATTAGAACTGACTTTAAAAATTTAGTATGGTCACAGGACACAAAATCAACATACAAAAATTAATAGCGTTTCTATAAATCAATAGTGAACAATGTGGAGAAAGTGATTTTAAAAAGTAATCCCATTTATAATAGACACACATAAAATGAAATGCGTAGGAATTAACTTAACCAATGAAGTAAATGATATCTACAATGCAAACTATAAAACACTGATAAAGGAAATTGAAGAGGACACCAGAAAATGGAAAAATATTCCATGTTCATGGATTGACTCAGCTATTGTTACAGGCACATATTCCTAAGTTAAGGTTTCAATATTGTCTACTCTTTTGGTTCATCTGCAAGAACCTAAATATAGAAGTATGGAGTCCGTCTCAGGTCATATTTACTTTGCTTTAACAGTGGGAATGTAAATTAGTACAACCACTGTGGAGTTGGAGGTTCCTCAAAAAAGTCAAAATAGAACTGAAGTATGATTCAGCAATCCTACTACTGGTTATGCATCTAAAGGAAATTAAATCAATATGTCGAAAAGATATGTGCCTTCCCATGCTTGTTGCAGCTGTGTTCACAATTGCCAAGATTTGGAAGCAACGTAAGTGTCCATCAACAGATAAATGGATTAAAATATGCTACTTGTACATAATGGACACCTCTTCAGCCATAAAAATGAATAAGATCCAGTCATTTGCAACAGTATGGATGGAACTGCAGGACATTATGTTAGGTGAAATAAGCCAGGCATAGAAAGACAAGCATTACATGTTCTCACTTATTTGTGGGATCTAAAAATCGAAACTATTGAACTCATGGACATAGAGAGTAGAAGTAGAAGGATGGTTACCAGAGGCTGTGAAGGGTAGTGGGGGGCTTGGGGATAAGTGGGGATGGTTAATGGGTACAAAAAATAGAATAAATAAGGCCTACTATTTCATAGCACAATAGGATGACTATAGTCAAGAATAACTTAATTGTACACTTTAAAATAACTTAAAAAGTGTAATTGGATTGTTTGCAACTCAAAGGATGAATGCTTGAGGGAATCAATACCCCATTCTCCACGATGTGCTTATTTCACACTGAATGCCTGTATCAAAACATCTCGTGTACCCCATAAATACATGCAGCTACTATTTACCCTCCACATTTGAAAAGAAAAATTTTAAAATAATAATAAAGAGTAAATTAAGTTATTGGGATAATACAGTTTTCTATCTCACTTAGCTATTATGAATACAGTCAAAGTCACGGGCCTAGTATATGTAAAGATTTTCAGGGCACTATTTGTAGATTTTATCTCCAACTATGATATCTCCTCTAGATTCTGACAAGCAGTGTTTGGATCCAGGCCCCATCGAGATCTTAAGAGAGTTTGCCTCTGGGTCACTACTAGCTATAAGGCCTTCAGGAAGTCTTTTGACTCTTCTGAATCCCAGTTTCCTTATCTCTTAAGTGAAGAAGTTGATCTGCTTGATCTTTAGGTTTCACTGGCTTTGACATTCTTGCATCTGGTAATAGTGGCAAAAAATGTGAAATTGAATGTCAGACTGAGGATCAAGCAAAGAGAATATTGTCACTGAAAATGCTGAGTCAATTTTAAATATAGACAATAAACGCCTTGTGCTGAGTAAGGATGACTTTTGGATGATTCGTTTCAACTTTTCCCATTTAGATAACACCAGAAAATGAGTGTAATTCCTATGAAAATCATAGAAGACAGAAAGGTAATTGCACTCAGACATATGTACAACTATATTTAATTATTCTAAATGGACAATATGAAACAAAAAAATGTAATTTTCAGCAGGGAGCTTCAAGAATCTGACGGAACAATCCATAACAACTTCTGTAACAATCGTAATGCAGAACCAGAAAATTCTTAAGTAAAACTACCTGGCTTGCTTCTTTTGTTTTGTTTTGTTTTTTGTTTTTGTTTTTGTTTTTAAGACGGAGTCTTGCTCTGACGCCCAGGCTGCAGTGCAGTGACGTGATCTCAGCTCGCTGCAGTGCAGTGACGTGATCTCAGCTCACTGCAACCTCTGCCTCCGGGGTTCAAGCAATTCTCCTGCCTCAGCCTCACAAGTAGCTGGGACTACAGTTGTTTGCCACCACACCTGGCTAATTTTTTGTATTTTTAGTAGAGATGGAATTTCACCAGGTTACCCAGGATAGTCTCGATGTCCTGACCTTGTAATCCACGTGTCTTGGCCTTCCAAAGTGCTGGGATTATAGGAGTGAACCACCGCGCTCAGCCATCTGGCTTGGTTTTATTTTTACATTTGAGATTTCCATGCATCAGTTCTCTCTGGTGATTATAAATATCTTGATGTTGTACCCTTTCTGCTTAAAGCATGCAGGCAATGTCATGTTGAAGAATTCAATGCCATGAAGATTTTTCCTCGATTTCAATCTTAAAATTTAAAATTCTTCTTCTCTTTAATAATACAAACGTACTAGACATGCTAAATAAATTTCAGTATTCCAAATGCTATTGGCTCCAATAGCAGAGGACTTTGCCTGGTGACGATGTAAGGGAAAAAAGAATAATTTTTCCTCTACCTTTTCTGAGTTAGTTGAGACAGACCCCTGTAACAAAAGACAGATTAACAGGAGAAAAATAATTAGAAGTTTATTTGCGTATACAGGCATACCACAGATAGTGCAGGCTTACCACAATAAAGTGAATATCCCAATAGAGTAAATATAGCAATAAAGCTATCACACAATTTTTTTGGTTTTCCAGTGCATGTACAAGTGAAAGAGGAGAAAAGAAAAAACCCGGTCAGGCAGGCAGTTAAGGTGGGTCCTGAGTTTAATCCTTTTGTCCAACAGAACAGCTGGCATGCACTGATAAGGGAACTTGCACAAGGGGGCTTTCCTAAGATATGCCCACAGCTGCACAGATAAGAAAGGCTACACGGGTGACTTGCCCAGACATGCCTGCAATAGAAAATTCTGTTCCCTGACACATGCACAGTAAGGGAAACAAAACAATATGAAGTAACTCAAGCTAAGGACCAGCATGTGCATTAGGAGGACAGGGCGGAGCTACAAGAAATTCATGGTTTATGCAAATGAGATGCCCAGCCCTCATCGACTTCCTATAAAAACCTTTGTGTTCAACTGTAAAAATGGCTACCCACTTCTGGGTCCCCTCTCTGCAGCAGAGAGCTTTCTTTTTTGCTTATTAAACTTTCACTCCAACCTCACCCTTTGCGTCCATGCTCCTTAATTCTCTTGGTTGTGAGACAAAAAACTTCAGGTAATGCCTCACAATAAGAAACTGCTACATTGTGGTGCATTGGCAAGACTGTAACACAAGTTTTATGTATACTATACTATAGTCTATTAAGTGTGCAATAGCATTATGTCTACAAAGACAATGTGCATATCTTATCTTAAAAATATTTTATTGTGAGAGAATGGAATCATGTCCTTTGCAGCAATATGGATGCAGCTGGAGGTCATTATCCTAAGCAAATTAACACAGGAACAGAAAACCAATTACCGCATGATCTCATTTATTTAAGTGGAAGCTAAATATTAAGTACAAATGGACACAAAGAAGGGAACAACAGACACTGGGGCCTACTTTAGCATGCAGAGTGGGAGGAGGTTGAGGGTTGAATATTACCTATCAGGTAATATGCCCACTATCTGGGTGATGAAATAATTTATACACCAAACCCCATAAGTACAAGTAAAGAAGTTAAATTCTTTAAAAGCCTAATGTATTAGTTTTCTATTGCTGCCAGATTACCACAGGCGGGGTGGCTCACGCCTGTAATCCCAGCACTTTGGGAGGATGAGGTGGGTGGATCACTTGAGGTCAGGAATTCAAGACCAGCCTGGCCAACATGGTGAAACCCCGTGTCTACCACAAAATACACAAATTAGCTAGGTGTGCTGGTGTGCGCCCATGGTCCCAGCTACTCAGTAGTCTGAGGTGGGAGAATCACTTGAACCTTGGAGGTGGAGGTTGCAGTGACCTGAGATCATGCCACTGCACTCCAGCCTGGGCAACAGACACCCTGTCTCAAAAACAAAACAAAGCAAAACAAAAATTACCACAAAAAGCAGCTTAAAATAGCACCCATTCATTATCTCACAGTTCTATAGGTCAGATGTCCAGGCATGCTTGGCTAGTTCTCTCCCTAGGGTTCCATAGAGCTGAAATTGTCACCTGAAAGGGGTCCCGATCCAGATCCCAAGAGAGGGTTCTTGGATCTTGTGCAAGAAAGAATTCAAGGCAAATTCATAAAGTGAAAGTAAGTTTATTAAGAAAGTAAAGGAATAAAGAATGGCTACTCCATAGGCAGGTCAGACCTGAGGGCTGCTGGTTGCTCATTATTATGGTTATTTTTTGATTATATGCTAAAGAATGGGTGGATTATTCATCCCTCCCCTTTTAAGACCATATAGGGTATTTATTGACTTTGCCATGGCATTTGTAAACTGTCATGGATCTGGTGGGAGTGTAGCAGTAAGGACGACTAGAGGTCATCTTGTCACCATCTTGGTTTTGGTGGGTTTTGGCCAGCTGCTTTACTGCAAACTGTTTTATCAGCAAGGTCTTTTTGATCTGTATCTTGTGCCAACCTCATATCTCATCCCGTGACTTAGAATGCCTAACCATCTGGGAATGCATTCCTGTAGGTCTCAGCCTTATTTTACCCAGCCCCTATTCAAGCTGATTCAAACGCCTCTGACAAAATCAAGGTGCCAGCCAGGCTGCCCTCTAACTTGGAAGTTCTGGGGAAAAATCTGCTTCCAAGCTCCTTCTAGTTGTTAGCAGATTTCAGTTCCTTGGGATTGTGAGAATGAGGTTCCCATTTGCTTGCTGGCTGTCATCCAGGGGCACTCTGCTTCTAGAGGCAGCTTGAATTCCCTCCATCTTTAAACCAGCAACAGGTTATGTCCTTCTCACTCTTTGAATCATTCTGACTTACTCTTTTGCTTTTATCATATGATTAGATTAGGCCAACCCCGATGTATGTTGTCAAAGAAAATAAAGAAAAAGAATGCGAAATCACAACTGAAAAGCAATTAGGAAACTAACATGTATTTAATTACTCAGAGCATTCTCTCCCTTTTTTCCAAAATAAACAGTTTTTGTCCAGTTGGGTCATAGTAGGAAAAACATTTATAACCAGACTGAAGAAAAAAAAACTGTGAAAAAAATACCTGATTTATTTGGAACTACTAACTACAGCAACTCAACTGACAACGACAGAATCACCACACAGCATTTGGGCTTTTGCTGCATTTTACCTCTAACAGAATGTGACTACATGTGATAAACATATTCCCTTGAAATATCTAACTACCCATTAAAAAAAGTCTTCAGCCAGGTGCTATGGTTCATGCCTATAATCCCAACACTTTGGGAGCCCAAGGTGGACTGATTGCTCGAGCCCAGGAGTTTGAGACCAGCCGAGTAACATGGCCAAACTCCATCTCTACTAAAAGTACAAAAAATTAGCTGGGCAGTGGTGGTGTGTGCCTGTAGTCCCAGCTACTTGGGAGGCTGAGGTGGGAGAATCAACTGAGCTGGGGAAGGTGAGAATGCAATGAGCTATGATCCTAGGGGACTGGAGTGAGACCTTGTCTTAATGTCTCAAAAAAAAAAAAAAAAATGGAAAGAAAAGAAAACTCTTCTGTACTGTTTATTTACATGAAGAGCTGTTTTAGTAAGACAAAGCAAGAATCAGGCCCCACTAGCAGCCTTTCAGGAGACCTCGTGTAGAACATATCTCTACAATGTGGCAGAATGAAATTTTGGATAACTGAGCTGCTTTTCATATTAACTGCTATGAATCCATGTGGTCCAGCTACTTTTTTGGTAACAACTTTATTGAGATATAATTCTCATACTATAAGGTTCACCAAGTTAAAGTATACGGTTCAGTTAGTATATTAACAGAGTGTGCAACCAATACTAAAGTCTAATTTTAGAACATTTTCAATGTCCCCCAAAGAAACTCTGTGCCCATTAGTAGTCACTCCCCCTTTCCCTCCTTTCCTCCCCTTCTCACAGCCCAAGGCAACCATGAATCTATTTTTTTTTCTCTATATGAAGGCTCTGGCTGCTTTTGTTCCAAAATGCATATAGGTATAACCATACTTTAAAAATAGTAAGACTGATTTGGCATTTAAACAGTAGAATCTGCGCACGGTGGCTCACACCTATTATCCTAGCACTATGGGAGGCCAAGATGGGCTGATCACTTGAGCCCAGAAGTTTGAGTCCAGCCTGGGCAACAGAGTGAGATCCTGTCTCTACAAAAAAAAAAAAGATATAAAAAATTAGCTGGGCGTGGTGGCACGTGCTGTAGTACTAGCTACTCAGGAGGCTGAGGTGGGAGGATCACCTGAGCCCAGGAAGAAGAAGAAATGTTTTTAAATAAACAGTAGAAAAACTCATCTAGGGATTTTGAAGTAACAATATAAAAACAACTAGATTAATGCATGCATGCAATTCTTAAAAAAGATAAACGATAGAAAAACTCACCTAGATATTTTGATGTAATGATTTTAAAAAGACTAGATTAATGCAAGTTTACAATCCTTCTGAATGCTGCACTAATACTCCCTGATTCAGAACTTGGAATCTACTAAAAAGGAAGCTTGAAGTGGAATATACCTTCTTCATTTTATAGCTGGTTTTAATGAGACCTAGGTGAAGTTGAATGGCCCAAAATTGCTCATCTAATTAGTGGCTGTCAAATATATTTTTATTAATTATTATGCTTAAATGACACAAATGTGAGACATACAGTTAAAACTTTACTCCTAAGGATAAAATATACTACAACCAAGAGTTTCTGTACCAGCCCAGAGGAATATACTTGAAATTCAACTTTCAAGCAATGGGTAAACAGGTGAATGTAATAGAATTGCACAATAAGCTTGTTCACGTGATGTTAAAGAATTCATGTCTGTTTTAGGACTACCTAATGTATAAAAAGATATCTTTTATGTATCAGAAAAAAAATGCAGTTAACTAGATTCTACCTGGAGCCCTTAATTCACAAAGAGTCTCTTCCTGTACTGCACCTTCATGAAGGATACAAAGGTCAAAGAAATAAGTCAACTTCAATTAGTTATTTTTAAAACAAACTTCAAGTTGAACGTGGATTTAGTTCAATCTACTACATTTGTCCCTCAGTGTCTGTGGGGGATTAGCTCCAGGACCCCAGTGGATACCAAAATCATGGGTCCGTAGGTCCCTGATATGAAATAACATAGTAATTGCATATAAGCTATACACATCTTCTTGTATACTTTTTTTTTTGAGACGTGGTCTCACTCTGTTGCCCAATGTGCATGAAGTTTCCTACTGTAATTAGTGGCAAATGATTTGGAGAGAGAATGTTTCTTCATATCGCAAAAATAATACATGTTAATTGCAGAAATTTTTCAAAATACAAAATACCAAAAATTATCTCTCTCTCTCTCTCTCTCTCTCTCTCACACACACACACACGCAAACTTGTAATATCTACCTCTGTATTTATTTTACTGCCACTAAGCCTTCTTCCACAGTAAAGCTTTCTACACTATTACACTATTTACCCAGTTCCCCATTGCTGGACAGTTAGGCCGTTTTCAGTTTAAGTTTTTGTAAATTATGCTTGTGGCGAGTTTTCATGTACTTATATATTTGCAGCACCTCTTCAGTTCATTACGTATGATAATTTTCCAGAAGTGAAATTGCTGAATCAAATAGTACATATTTGGAATGCTACAAAAAAGTTGCTGTACAGAAAGGTTGTAACGTTTGACATCCCCACTACCAGAATACTAAAAAGCTTGTTTTCTCATAATCTTATTTACAAAGAATATGGGATGGATATATTATTTTCAATGTCTTGCTTGCTAATGGGTAATTACGGGTAAAGAGCAACAGTATGGCCAGGCGCAGTGACTCATACCTATAATCCCAGCACTTTGGGAGGCCAAGGCAGGTAGATTGCTTGAGCCCAGGAGTTCCAGACCAGCCTGGGCAACATGGAGAAACCCTGCCTCTACAGAAAATAATAGCCCAGTGGGGCAGTGTGTGCCTGTAATCCCAGCTACTTGGGAGGCTGAAGTGAGAGAATCATCTGAACCTGGAAGGTGGAGACTGCAGTGAGTGGTGCCACTGCACTCCAGTCTGGGCGACAGAGCTAGAAACTGTCTAAAAAAAAAAAGAAAGAAAGAAAAAGAAAAAACAAGAAGCAAAAGAAACAGCATAAGGCAATGAACCCAGAAATATTTCCCAAGCTTCAAATGGTTTTTCCCCTGTATGAAACAGCATCTATATAAGTCACAAACCTCTCCCACTCTGCCTTGAATAACATCAGAAGTACAACATTGTCACAACAATCAGTTGGGACAATGCCAAGAGATGTGAAGTCTATCTGTTTGGCAGTATGTGAACAAAGAAACAGGCTGACTGAATTTTCCATTTTTGCCTCATTTGGCACCAATCATAGCATGAGTTTTCTGAGTGTGGTCTTCAAACCAGCATTCTCAGTCTCATCTGGGAACTTGCAAATTCTCAGGCTTCACATCAGACTTATTGAATCAAAAACTCTTGGTGTGGGTCCCAGAAATCTGTGTTTTAACAAACCCTCCAGAAAATTTTGATGTATACTAAAGTTTGAGATTTTGCAGGATCTTACTTCTTAGTGGTAGCTAAAACACCTGCCCAAGATCAGGTGAAATTATAGTGCTTCCCCATTGTCTCCATCTCTCCATCCATCAATCTTTCTGCTTCTTACTTTTTAATGTGCCAAACTCCCTCCCTCTCTCCCATCTACTACATCCCCACTCTAATACTCTATCCAATAATAATAGTGGATGTTGGGTGACATTCTGCTTGGCTGGACCTTTAGCACTCTATCAGTGTAGCCAGCCTCGTCTGATCTTAGGGTTCCTAGAGATAGGGTCTATGATGTACTAACTGATTACACTCTATTTATTGGTTCGAGAAAAGGGAATCATGGTACAACCAGAAGTGGCAGAGCTGGGAGATCTCTCTCAAGTCCCAGAGCTCATACTCTTAACCTTAAAAGCACTCATGCCTTTGCTTGCTTCAACATTGTCTCTTTCTGGGATGTTCTTTCCCTCCTTTGCTGACTGTGGATCCTGCCCCATCCTTCAAGATGCAGCTCTGTTATGTTAAATGGATTTAAATGGGGGAAAATAAAGTTTTTACATGGTTTGGCCCTGTTGTGGTTTGATCTCTGGCTGTACTCTCCTATTTTATTTCCTTCCTGTTTTTATCTCCCGCACATCTTTCCAGCCACACCAACTTCCTTACTATGCTGCTAATACAGTAAGCATGCTCCTGCCTCAGAGCATTTGCACTTCTCTTTCCTCTTAGAACACTTTTCACACCTAGGGCAGAGGTCCCCAACCTTTTTGGCACTAAAGACAGGTTTTGTGGAAGACAATTTTATCATGGATTAGGTGTGGGCACGGGGGATGGTTTCGGGATGATTCAAGTGCATTACATTTATTGTGCACGTTATTTCTATTATTATTACATTGTAATATATAATGAATATACTGAATGAATATAATGAATGTAATATATAATGAAATATACAATTTAATGTAGAATCAGTGGGAGCCCTGAACTTGTTTTCCTGCAACTAGACAGTCCCATCTGGATGGAGGTGATGGGAGACAATGACAGATCATCAAGCATTAGATTCTCACAAGGAGCTTGCAACCTAGATCCCTTGCATACACAGTTCACAATAGGGTTCACGCTTCTATGAGAATCTAATGCTACCACTGATCTGACAAGAGGCAGCTCTCAGGTGGTAATGCCAGTGATGGGGAGAAGCTGCAAATACAGATGAAGCTCAGCCTCCTCTCACCTCCTGCTCTGCGGCCTGGTTCTGATCAGGCCATGGACAGATATCGGTCTGTGGCCTGGGGGTTGGGGACCCCTGCCCTATGGGACTCTTCTCCTACACATTTACGTGGCTTTCTCCTTCTGGTCATTCAGAATGCTGTTCAAATGTTACTTCTTACACTACCTCAGAGGGACCTTTCATGACCACCCTATCTGAAGTAGCTCTGTAATCATTCTATTTCCTTTTGTGATGCCTTATTTTTCTTCATAGCATTTCTCATGATTTAACCTTTAATTATGTCTTCCTTTGTTTATTGTTGCTCCTGACCCCGAATGCAAGCTCTGTGAGGACGGGGACTTTCTAGAGTTTTTTCTTTATTATTTTATCTCTAGTGCCTAATGAAGTACTTGGTATATAAAAAGTGCTCAAGAAATATTTTTGGATGAAAGTCAGAGTTATGAAAACAACTGAATTTTTAATGAAAGTTGGGATATTGCAAAGAATGCAATAAACAAAGATTGGAAAAAAGTGCACCAAAATGCGTTAGAATTTAAGAACTGTAGGAAATTTGTATTTTCCCACATTTACTTTAACATGTTTTATAAATTCCTGAAATAATCATATTTTACTTATATTAGGAAAAAAAAAACCACATTTGTACATCTCATGCTTTTTTTTCCTTTAAGAGATGGCAGGGGGACGGTGGTCTCACTGTGTTGCCCAGCTGGTCTCGAACTCTTGCCTCAGGTAATCCTCCCACATACGCCTCCAAAAGTTTGGGATTACAGGCGTGGGCCACTGCGTCCGGCCCTACATCTTATGCCTTCAGTCCTGTGGGGTTTTTTGTTTGTTTTCTGCCGTGGGTCTGGCGGAAAGATTTCCCTACTCCAGCTCAGTGCTACCTGTCAACCACCAGATGGCAGCATTCAACTTCCGAAATCTGGCTTTTAGCTAACTTCTCACAAACCGCAATAAAATAAAAGAAAAAAGAAAACCTTTATGGTTAAACAAATTGTGGAGTTTTGGGATACTTCAGAGAATAGATATTCGTTTGAAGCTGGAAAATATTTTATCCTTAAACCACAGTTTCCCAATGTAATTCGGACAGTTGATCTTCAGGGTATTCAAACAACCAATCCTGAAAGTCTACTAGTAAAGAGGAGTTATGGCATAATTTTGCATTTCTCAGAACCACATCTGGCAGTTGTGGTAGTCAAGACCAACTTTCTTTGGAAATGTTTTGGCATCTGCGCGAAAAGCGTAACTTTAAGACCTCTGAACAATTCTTCTCCCATCTGCACAGCTATAACTAATGCTCCCCCAAATCACTTTCCTTTGCCAGATAAGTAACCAGGGAGCATTAAACGTCGGTTCCCTTTTTAAATTCAAATATCCTTCCAGGAATTTGAATTGTTACAGGTTTTTGTGTTTTGTTTTGTTTTTGAGACAAGGAGGTCTTGCTCTGTCCCCCCAGACTGGAGTGTAGTGGCACGATCTCGGCTCACTGCAACCTCTGCCTCCTGGGTTCAAGCGATTCTTGTGCCTCAGCCTCCCAAGTAGTTGGGGCTACAGGCCTGTGCCACAAAACCCAGCTAATTTTTGCATTTTTAGTAGAGATGAGGTTTCACCATACTGGCCAGGCTGGTCTCGAACTCCTGACCTCAGTTGATCTGCCCACCTTGGCCTTCCAAAGTGCTGGGATTACAGGCGTGAGCCACCGTGTCCAGCCATGAGTTGTCATAGAATTTTAATGTTGTAAGGTAATAAATAAAATATAGTTTTATTTTGTTTTTAAGGAAATAAATCTGGGACTAAGGGCTTAAACAACTTTCCCATGATTAGATAGCTACTTAGTGGCAGAGCTAAGTAAAACAAGGCCTAGGTCTCCTACCTTCAGCCCACTGTAGGCTTTACGTTTATTTGGGTTCTGCTATTATATATATCACATCGCTTTTCTTTATGAATATATACCTTGCAATAGTATGCTGTCTGGGACTTGCTTTAAAATATTTTAGAAATCAGTCACCCATTCAGCAAAATATATAAATTATGTATAATTTATAAATAAATATTAGCTGGGCATGATGGGGCGCACCCGTCGTCCCAGGTACTCGGGAGGCTGAGGTGGGAGGATTGCTTGAGCCAGGGAGACAGAGGCTGCAGTGAGCCGAGATCATGCCACTGCACTACAGCCTGAGTTATGGAGTGAGACCCTGCCTCAAAAAAAAAAAAAAAAAAAGAGAAAAGAGAAAAAAACAAGAAATTTATAAAATAATAATATACAGTATATGCAATTTTATAATAAAGGTTTTTTTAAGAGTATATCTGATTGAGATACCAACGAAGGAACATTAAAAAAGATGGAATGGAAAATGGAGAAGTTGAGGATGAGGACAAATTTCTTCCAGTTATTTCTTCATCTACTGGTGATGCTTGACCGAATCAGCTGTGTGATCTTAGGGAAGTCATTTCCCCTCTATAAGCTTGTTTCTTCATCTGGTAAGTGAGGTCTTTAGAAATGATGGTCCTAAAGGTACCTGGAAGCAATATGCATCTCAGCTCCCTACGAAAACCCCCAAATATTTAAATTCCTCTTTGGATTTTCTGAAAGGATGACAAAAGAAGCCTCAGATCAGGTAGAGCCCCCATGGTTCTGACTAAATCATTTCTGACAGCTAGGCAGTTCCACAGCCCCACAGTTCCTCAGAAGGCTCCAAAGCCACCAGTTCTGAACTGGGACTGAAGTCTTTAGGAAGCAGCCGTACTTAGTGTTGCAGTTTCCCCATAGCTTGAGGGTACCCAAGGAACATGGCTATGTACCACTCCCACGGCTCCCTGAGGCTTCCATTTGAATGTAAGAACACAGACTGAGGTGGACCAAAGTTTAAATCCCACCTCTCCACTTCCTAGATGTGTATGATCTTAGTTATTTCTAGTTCTCAATCTCCCCATAAATAAAACTGTTGGAAAAATTAAGTATTCAATAAAGGTGAGTAAGAAGGTAGATAGAGAGGTAGACAGAGAGGGGACAGGATAATATATTTGAGATATTGAATTTTTGCCCTCCAGGAGTTCGCCCCCTTCCCATTCAAAGTGCTAGTCATTTCAGTACTCATTTTCTCAGTGGTGGCATGTGACTATCGTAAGGCATAAACAGTAAGATCTGTCTGACTTAAGAGGACAAAATCTTCAAGCAGTGATGTGCTGGAGCCGGCTCCAACTGACTCCTTGAGCTAAAATTAACCATTTTAAAGTAAACAACTCAGTGCACATCTTGTTCCAAAACATTTCCATCCATCACTACAGAATAAAACCCCACACCAATTAAGCAGTTACTCACCATTCATCCCCCTTTCAGGCTCTGGTAACAACCATTCTACTTTTTATTTATCTGGATATTCCTATTCTGGATATTTCATATAAGTGGAATCATGTGACCTTTTGTTCCTGACTTCTTTCACCTAGTGTAACGTTTCCAAAGTTCATTCACTTTGTAGCATATATCAGTACTTCATTCCTTTTTATGACTGAATAATGTTCAGTTGTATGAATATACCCCTTTTGTTTGTCCATTCAATAATTGATGGACATTTGGACTGTTTCCTCATTTGTTATGAATAATACTACTGTGAACATTTCTGTATAATTTTTTGTGTAAGCATGTTTTAAATTTTCTTGGGTATATACATGGGAGTCGAATTTCTGGGTCATATGGTAACTGTGTTACCAGAGTTGTGAATAAATGCCTACAATCAGCAATCAAGAGCTATTTGGAAATCAGTACGTGGAAACATATTCAACATCATTCGCCCTGGGAAGGGGGAAATGCAAACCAAACCACAATGAGATACCACGTTACATCTACTAGGCAGACAATAACAAGTGTCAGGGAGAATGCAGAGAAACTGAAACCCTCATACATTGCCAGTGAGATTGTAAAATGGTGCCACTGCTTTGGAAAACAGTCTGGTAGTTCCTCAAATGGTTAAACTTCGAGCCTTCATTTGTGAATGTCTCCTGGGCATGGGAGGGGGTGGTCAGGCCCTGAACAGAATAGCTAGAGAAGCTTCCTCCCTCCTCCCCTTGGGTTGGGATACTCATTAAACACATGCCCATTCAGATAGACAGATGGATATGTGGATCTGATATTCATCTCTTTGGTGTCCCCTCACATCCTATCCCCACCCCCATCCCCAATTCTCACCTTCCTGAGTGGTAGCTATCCTACTGCAATACAAATTCTCTCCAAAACAACTAGTGCAGAAAAGATAATCCATGGTTTCCCCTCTTTGTTATAACTGATTTTCTGGGGATTTTTTGAAAGTGTGAGCAGAGGGTTACCATGTAACTTACATATGCAGTTCACATTACATATTGTCCTGCCCCTGGATCTGATTGCCACCATTCTGCTCCTGGAAATGCCCCCTTCATTCCTTTCATCTTGTCTAGCTCCTTCCCATCCTGTGAGATACAGGTCAAATCTCGTGCCCTCTGTAAAATTTTTGCTCAGTTAAATCCGGGATAAAAGTGCCCAGTGACTGGGTAGCATAGCTCCCGGATATCCCAGTACTCGTAACTAAACACCATAAAATGCTGCTTTTAAAAACTTAACATAGTGAAGCACATGATTTTTTTGGATTTATGTTCCACCTTATGCTAAAGAAATGGTGGCAGGCACAAAGAGTTTCAGAAATATTTAAGGGGCCAGGAGGGATGGCTCATGCATGTAATCCTAGCACTCTGTGGGGCCGAGGCAGGTGGATGGCTTAACCTCATGAGTTCAAGACCAGCCTGGGCAACATGGTGAAACCCATCTCTACAAGAAATACAAAAATCAAAAATTAGCTGTGCTTGGTGGCATGTGCCTGTAGTCCCACCTACTTGGGAGGCTGAAACAGGAGGATTGCTTGACTGCAGGAGGTTGAGGCTGCAGTGAGCTGAGATCACTCCACTGCACTCCAGCCTGGGTGACAAAGTAAGTCCCTGTCTGAAAACAAAAAAAAAAAAAAAAGAAAGAAAGAAAGAAAAGAAATGGTTAAGGGAGATAAGTTTGAAGTAAATGTGAACTGAATTTTGTGTAGACTGCGCTGGTTAAAGACTTTCATTGTTTGGTTTTACTGGGAATACTAATGCTTTGTAGCCATATTGTTTACCTTCCCTTGGGTGGTAAATAGGTGGGATGAGGAATTGATAGGTTTGGGTTCTGGTCCTAGGTTAGTTGTTACCTAGGTATATAATCTTTCAGCTCCTTTAACCCTCCCGATGAATCAATAGGAAAATGGGAAAGGTACTACCTATTGATAAACAATTCCTAGAGAGTCTATCTTATTTTCTTTGTCAACCCTTTATTACTCCCAATATTACTTCCCTGGTTCGGATTTTCATCACTCTTAGCCTAGGCTCTTGCTACCCAAAATGTGGTCTTCAGCCAAGTAGCAGCTTGTTGGAAACACAGAATCTTGGGCTTCACTCCAGACCCTAACAAATCAGAATCCACATTTTAACGAGATCTTTAGGTGATTCATATGCACATTAAAATCTGAGAAGTACTGGCCTAGACTAATTACAGCCTTTTAGCTGGTTTTTCTGTCCCCACTCTGGGCCCTTCCAATCTACCTTCTACATTGTAACTAAGAAGAACTTTTCTAAGCCAAGATTATATCACTTCCCTGTTTAAAATCCCTCAGGAAGCCAGGCACGGTGGCATGTGTCTATAGTCCCAGCTACTCAGGAGGCCGAGGCAGGAGGATTGCTTGAGGCCAAGAGTTCAAGGTGGCAGTGTACTATGATCTTGCCTATGAATAGCCACTGCACTCGAGTGTGGGCAACACAGTGATAACCTGGCTCTTAGGTACACAAAATAAAATCCCTCAGTGGCTCACCATTATAAAATAGCAATATAAAAAGAGCCTAGGCAGTAGAATCAAACATATTAGGGAATCATATGTTTGAAACAGTAAGTTTTGTGGCTTTCCTTGTTGTTGTTGTTACAGGTTCTCACTCTGTTGCCCAGCCTGGAGTGCAGTGGTGCAATCAAGGTTAACTGCAGCCTCGACCTCCTGGGCTCAAGCCTCAGCCTCTGCCTCCCGAATAGCTGGGACCATAGGTGTATGCCACCACACCTGGCTAATTTTTTTATTTTGTAAAGGCTAGTTTGTGACTTTTGACAAGAGATACAAGCTTCTCTTGGTTCTAGTTTCTTCATTTGTTAATGGCAAAAAAAAAAAAAAAAAAGCCCACTAACGACTCTATATATGCAGAAATATTTGCAGGTGAAAATGTGATGTCTGAGATTTGGTTTCACATAGTCCATGGAAATGGAGGATGTGCAGGGGTATAGATAAAACAGGAATGGTGTGGCAGATTGTGTTTTCAAATATAGCTGCAACAGTATCTTCCATTCTACGTGCTCTTCTACAAGGTGACCTTGAAACCCACCCCATTTAAGAGGTTGAATATAATTCTGCTCTCTTTGCATCCTAGCAAACCTTGTAGCTCACTTAGAACCAGTAGAGCAGAAGTGATGCTGTGTGACATCTGAGACAAAATCAGAAAACTTCATGAAGCTTCCACCTAGTTCTCTCTGGACACTTGCTAAGGGAGAAGCTAGTAAGAACTTTGACTACCCTGAGACCGTCATGCCAGAGACACTACATTTAGGTATTCCAGTCAACAGTTGCAGTTCATCTCAGCCTTCCAGCCATTTCCATCAAGCCACCAGACATAGGAGTGCAGCTTTGTTTGGACCCTCCAGACCAGTTCATCTATTAGTCACTACTATCAGCCATCTATCAGTAGGCCACTCCTGAGCGGCCTCAGTTGGTGCTGCAACCAACAGAATTGCCCAGGTAAGCCCTGCCCACATTCCTGGCTCCCCAAGTTGCAGAATCTAATAAAATTCTTGTTTTATCCCATGAAGTTTGGAGGGTGGTTTTTCAATGCAGCTGCAGATTACCAGAACAATTGGCATGAGTTGATAACTGTTGAAGCTGGGTAATTGGGTACATGGAGGTTCATTCTATTATTCTTTCTACTTATACATATGTGTGGAATTTTCTATAAGAAAGAGTTTTTTAGGAAAGAAATGTATGTAAAGTACTCAGCTCAAAGTTAATAGTCAATAAATAGTATCTATTACTATTGTGAATAGAAGTAGTCAACAAATAGTAGCCATTATTATTGTCATTGGAATGAAGTTCAGTCTGGGTAGCACAGCATTCACAGTCCTTTTGCTAATTTGGTTTTTGCTTCTTCAAGTTCATCTTTTACCAACTCACACCCTTCACTTCGCTCCTACATGCTCCAGAAATTACCAAAATACCTACAATTCCTAGAATATGGCTCCGTGCTTATGTCTCCATGCTACTGCCTAAGTTGCTTTCTCTTTTGGGAAGTATTTCCCCACCTTTGTTTCTGTATAATGCTTCAAGATTCAGCTCAGATGTAACTCCATCAGGGAAGCTTTTTCTAACACATAGAAATAGAATTTGTTCCTCTTGTTATTAGGACCCTACTCTAAACAGACTTCTTCCAAGGCATCAAGAGTAGTTTCTTACGCTTCTGTGTATGCTTGTCTGTTTCTCTACCAGACTATGAAACCTTCCCCACTGTGCTATGTGTGGGGAATCACTGGGGAACACTACCAAATCTTAACCCTCTTGAAGCTCACAGTGCAAGTAGAGAAGCCAGACAATAAACAAATAAATCTAAAATTAAATTGTGATAAGTCCTATGAAGGATACAAGCAGGAAATTAGGAGAAAGCAGAGGGCCGGAAAGGGAAATCCTCTCAGAAAAGGATGACATTTGTGTTGAGCTGAGAGAATGAGTAGGAGTTAGCCTTATTCATAGGCTTAAGCCAAGGCCTAGCTCAAGGCTTGGCAGGTAGTAGGTTGCATTAAATGCTTATTGAATGAACTTGCTCTGCCTCGCTCAGAAGTTTCTTGTGAGCATCACATGTGATAACATCTGCAAAAGTTCTTTGGATTGTATAAAGTGCAACACAAATGCAACTTTATTACAGACGATATCGTGAGAAGATGGGAAGCAGAATTCCCTCTTTCATCAGAGTGAACTTCTGCAGACAGGCAAGTTCTGCCCTAGCCAAGTGTATCCAGGCTTACGGTCTTCTCTCCAAACATAATTTTCTTATTTTTTTTTTTTAATTGTCAACATGGCCTTTAATGAGATACAGGAGGGAGTAGACACATGGCTTGTGTGGGTGTAGGTTTGGATGAAGTCCTATAGCAGGAAAGCAGCCAGCTCTAGTGCAATGACTTGAAGATCAAACTGGATGATTTTCAAGGGTGGAGGGGAGGATGCTAAGGAAAGTGGGAAGTAGGGAAAGTGATTAAGAATAGTAATATTAACTCCATGTTTGCCCGTCCATATGATCTGATTCTATCAAATGCTTAAGTTCCTCCCCTCCCTTTTCTTTACCTCCCCGACTTATGGTTGTCCAAATATCTCCTGTTTTCAATAAGACCAGAAGAGAATTAACGTATATTTAGCATCTACTACGTGAAAGCCACTATGGCATGTGCTTTCAAAACATAAAGGTGTGGTGGCTCATGCATATAGTGCCAACTACGAGGGATGCCGAGGCTCTAGGATCACTTGAGCTCAGGAAGCGGAGGTTGCAGTGAGCCATGATTGCACCACTGCCCGCCAGCCCGGGTGACAGAGTGAGACCTAGTCTCAAACAAACAAAAGCATAAACAAAAACAAAAAAACAAAACAAAACAAAATACAAAAACCAACAAAAAGAGCACAGGTTCTGGAGTGAGACTGTCTGGAATTGTACCCCTCACATCAAAATACCTGCTACTTAATGTATATTTGCCCTAATTCAGATACTTCATGTCGAATAAAGTATCCTTGCCTATCTCTTGATCAAAATTACCATTATGCAAGACAAGTATATTGCCATATTATGGGTGAGCTGTGTGCTTTCTAATTCCAGTTCTCCCTCTATGAGGTGGATGGCACTAGGCAAGTCCATTTCCTTCTCTGGATATCAGGCCCATCTGTACATGAGGGTTTGGATTATGTAAGTGATTTTCAAACTGTGTTTCTTTGGGAACTTAAGGTTTCAAACAGGAGACTCAGGGAACTCTATAATGGTAAAAAGCAGAATTGGCAGGGAACTCAGTACACCCACTTTTGCTTCAACCAGAGCAACTAAATTCTGCTTCTACCTTTTTATTTATTGCTTTTTCTAATAAGTTTTCTATTGAAATAAGGGTTTTATTTATAAATTTTTTAACCACTGAAGTAGATCCTAACACCTTTTCCATGCTAAAATTTCATGACTGTAAAGGAATTATGTAACTAGTTAAATGTTGAATGCAACGATGTATTTCTTTTTTTTTTTCTTCTGGTTTTATTTTTTTATTTTTCTTTATTTTTCTTTATTTTTCTTTTTTTTATTATTATACTTTAAGTTCTAGGGTACACGTGCACAACGTGCAGGTTTGTTATATATGTATACATGTGCCATGTTGGTGTGCTGCACCCATTAACTCGTCATTTACATTAGGTATATCTCCTTATGCTATCCCTCCCCCTTACCTCCTCCCTACAATAGGACCCGGTGTGTGATGTTCCCCTTCCTGTGTCCAAGTGATCTCATTGTTCAATTCCCACCTATGAGTGAGAACATGCAGTATTTGATTTTCTGTTCTTGCGATAGTTTGCTGAGAATGATGGTTTCCAGCTGCATCCATGTCCCTACAAAGGACACAAACTCATCCTTTTTTGTGGCTGCATAGTATTCCATGGTGTATATGTGCCACATTTTCTTAATCCAGTCTGTCACTGATGGACATTTGGGTTGATTCCAAGTCTTTGCTATTGTGAATAGTGCCACAGTAAACATACGTGTGTATGTGTCTTTATAGCAGCATGACTTATAGTCCTTTGGGTATATACCCAGTAATGGGATGGCTGGGTCAAATGGTATTTCTAGTTCTAGATCCTTGAGGAATCACCACACTGTTTTCCACAGTGGTTGAACTAGTTTACAATCCCACCAACAGTGTAAAAGTGTTCCTATTTCTCCACATCCTCTCTAACACCTATTGTTTCCTGATTTTTTAATGATCACCATTCGAACTGGTGTGAGATGGTATCTCATTGTGGTTTTGATTTGCATTTCTCTGATGACCAGTGATGATGAGCATTTTTTTCATGTGTCTGTTGGCTGTATGAATGTCTTCTTTTGAGAAGTGTCTGTTCATATCCTTTGCCCACTTTTTGATGGGGCTGTTTGTTTTTTTCTTGTAAATTTGATTGAGTTCTTTACAGGTTCTGTATATTAGCCCTTTGTCAGATGAGTAGATTGCAAAAATTTTTTCCCATTCTGTAGGTTGCCTGTTCACTCTGATGGTAGTTTCTTTTGCTGTGCAGAAGCTCTTTAGTTTAATTAGATCCCATTTGTCAATTTTGGCTTTTGTTGCTGTTGCTTTTGGTGTTTTAGACATGAAGTCCTTGCCCATGCCTATGTCCTGAATGGTATTACCTAGGTTTTCTTCTAGGGTTTTTATGGTTTTAGGTCTAACATTTAAGTCTCTAATCCATCTTGAATTAATTTTCGTGTAAGGAGTAAGGAAAGGATCCAGCTTCAGCTTTCTACTTATGGCTAGCTAATTTTCCCAGCACTATTTATTAAATAGGAATCCTTTCCCCATTTCTTGTTTTTGTCAGGTTCATCAAAGATCAGATGTCTATAGATGTGTGGTATTATTTCTGAGGGCTCTGTTCTGTTCCATTGGTCTATATCACTGTTTTGGTACCAGTACCATGCTGTTTTGGTTACTGTAGCCTTGTAGTATAGTTTGAAGTGAGGTAGTGTGATGCCTCCAGCTTTGTTCTTTTGGCTTAGGATTGTTTTGGCAATGCAGGGTCTTTTTTGGTTCCATATGGACTTTAAAGCAGTTTTTTCCAATTCTGTGAAGAAACTCATTGGTAGCTTAATGGGGATGGCATTGAATCTATATGTTACCTTGGGCAGTATGGCCATTTTCATTATATTGATTCTTCCTATCCATGAGCATGGTATGTTCTTCCATTTGTTTGTGTCCTCTTTTATTTCACTGAGCAGTGGTTTGTAGTTCTCCTTGAAGAGGTCCTTTACATCCCTTGTAAGTTGGATTCCTAGGTATTTTATTCTCTTTGAAGCTATTGTGAATGGGAGTTCATTCATGTTTTGGCTCTCTGTTTGTCTGTTACTGGTGTATAGGAATGCTTGTGATTTTTGCACACTGATTTTGTATCCTGAGACTTTGCTGAAGTTGCTTATCAGCTTAAGGAGATTTGGGGCTGAGACAATGGGTTTTTCTAAATACACAATCACATCATATGCAAACAGGGACAATTTGACTTCTTCTTTTCCTAACTGAATACCCTTTATTTCTTTCTCTTGCAATGATGTATTTCTAAAGGAAAATATAGCTTAAAAAGCACATTGACACCATTATCTCATTTGATACCCAGAACAACCCCATGAGGGTTAAAGAATGAGAGATCAGACCAGGCATGGTGATTCAGGCCTGTAATCCTAACACTTTGGGAGGCTGAGGCAGGAGAATCGCTTGAGCTCAGGAGTTCGAGATCAGCCTGGGCAACATAGTGAGACCCCATCTCTACAAAAAGTTTTTAAAAATTAGCCAGGCGTGGTGGTGTGCACCTGTATGCCCAACTACTCACGAGGCTGAAGTGGGAGGATTGCTCAAACTCAGGAGGTCAAGGTTGCAGTGAGTTGTGATCATGCCACTATATTCCAGCCTGGGTGACAGAGCAAGATCTTGTTTCAAAAAAAATTTGTTTAAAAAAATAATGAGACATTAAGAGACAGGGAAGTCCTTGCCTGAACTTCTGTAGCCAGGTATGGAAGAACCATGACTGGAACCTAGGTCTTTTTTATGTTGATTGCTTATCTAGCTTCCACTGCACTGTATTACAACATTTCTCAAAACTTGATTGTAGTGGGAAACAATAAGCAGAAAATTTCCTCGGAAGTGATGTTGGGCAACATAGACACGAAAGTTGGAAAGTTCTTTGGCATCCTGAGAATTTCAGTTACAGAAGCAGAAGCAACTAATTCTACCTTCAAAATGTTCAGTTCCCACACACCACACTTGGAAAGTACCCAGCCAGAGAGTTAAGCTGTTCTTCCTCTCTTCATCCCAGAGAGAACGTATCAGGGAAAATGACACAACTGATTGTCTAATGAAAGCACTCCCCATATGGGAATGACTAGAGTATACACAAATGCCTTGTGGACTCCTTGAACAAAGACCTTAACTTACACCTTGATGTAGATAGTTATGGCTGGAAAAGGCCTAGAGATCACTGAAACAAAGAATACAAAGCTAGGATCCCAGAATTCTCCTTACCCATGTAGAGTTGCCTTAGTGACCAATATAGTACAAAGACATTTGCAGGCAGAGCGGTATAATGAAATGAATGGATCTCTGAGTCAGATAGATCTGGGCTTGAATTTGAACTCTTGCTTTTCTACTTGTGCATCGTGGGGCAATTTATTTAATCTCTCTGAGCCTCAGTTTCCTAATCTGTAAAATTAGGATAATATCTCCTAAGGGGTATTCAAAAAGGGGTAAATGAGATAATTCTCATAAAACTCCATTTCTGGCTGTAGATTCACTTAACTTCACTAAGCCTTACTTTGAAATGTAGACAAAAATAACTACTTTGTAGGATTAATACATATTATGTAGGCTTGCTGTGGTTTTAAATGATATTTCAAGTATTTAACTACTGATAGAGTCTGGGCACTGACCAATCAGAGTGGCACCTGCTGAAAACAATTGGTTTGACCATTCTAGTGCCTAATTGATGCACAGCCAAATATCAGCCTTCATGTGGAAGTTAAGTTAAATGACACGAAACATAATAGATATGTAATGTATTATATTTATGTCTCTTTCCCTTCCTGCTCTTTTAGTTTTCTATCATATCAAACTACTTAACTAGAGGAATCTAGCTCCTCCCCTATCTGAATTACGGTGAATTATGTTTGACTTTCTGATTTCGTAATTATATTTGGTTTCCTTATTCGATCCTGTTTTAAAGTTTTGGCATTCCAATGTAAAAATTTCACATTTTCACGATAATATCAGGGTATTCATAATATCTATTCTAAGGAAGTTGGGGAGAGTAAGTTACACATCTTAGGAAGCTGCAATAGAGTGAGCTCACTGGAATCATTTTTGAGGAAAAGGTCTCTTTGTGATGTGAAAAGGTAGATGTGTCTTGGAAAAAAAACAAAACAAAAAACAAAAACAAAAAAAATGAAACAGCCCACTTCAGATCTAGAGTGTGCACTGGTTTAAAAAGCTACAAATAGGAATGGAAACAGTAAGAAAAAAAGATGTTATGAATCTCCGGAGTCACAGATTAGTAACTAAAATAGTGCCTAATACTGTTGTCAACAAATGCATTAAGAAGGATGGGAGGGTGAGAAGAAAGGAGTGGTGAATAATGTGCGATTGGGGTAGAAATGGCTTAGAAAAGGAATTAGTAAGGTGACCCAGTTCAGCAAAAGTCAAAGAACTATTGCATATCCAGCACAGAGACACTTCCAACTCCCCCTTATAAAGCTGTCGCTTTCTCAAAAGACCCAACTAGCCCTTTCATCTTTGTGTACTTCTGAAGTTGAGGCAGAAGTCGAGTCAAAAAATAAAAAAGGCTGCATAGTATTCCATGGTGTATATGTGCCACATTTTCTTAATCCAGTCTGTCACTGATGGACATTTGGGTTGATTCCAAGTCTTTGCTATTGTGAATAGTGCCGCAATAAACATACGTGTGCATGTGTCTTTATAGCAGCATCATTTATAATCCTTTGGGTATATACCCAGTAATGGGATGGCTGGGTCATATGGTACATCTAGTTCTAGATCCTTGAGGAATCGCCATACTGTTTTCCATAATGGTTGAACTAGTTTACAATCCCACCAACAGTGTAAAAGTGTTCCTATTTCTCCACATCCTCTCCAACACCTGTTGTTTCCTGATTTTTTAATGATCGCCATTCTAACTGGTGTGAGATGGTATCTCATTGTGGTTTTGATTTGCATTTCTCTGATGGCCAGTGATGATGAGCATTTTTTCATGTGTCTGTTGGCTGTATGGTGTCCTTTGTAGGGACATGGATGCAGCTGGAAACCATCATTCTTAGCAAACTATCACAAGAACAGAAAACCAAACACCGCATGTTCTCACTCATAGGTGGGAACTGAACAATGAGATCACTTGGACTCGGGAAGGGGAACATCACACACCGGAGCCTATCATGGGGAGGGGGGAGGGGGGAGGGATTGCATTGGGAGTTATACCTGATGTAAATGACGAGTTGATGGGTGCTGACGAGTTGATGGGTGCAGCACAGCAACATGGCACAAGTATACATATGTAACAAACCTGCACGTTATGCACATGTACCCTAGAACTTAAAGTATAATAATAATAAAAAATAAATTAATTAATTAAAAAAAAAGAAAGAAAAAAATAAAAAAATAAAAAAGGATCCCTTTTTGCTTAGAGGGAATAGGACGTTGTAGGCATTACAGAGAGATTAGTGGCAGTTGGGAGCTCTTCCCAAAGGGACTAGGGGTCAGTCCCATCCTGACTAGGGCACCTGAAAAACACAAGGGAACCTTTAACTTTTAAAAGAGAATTTGCAGAGTCAAAAGATTTTTGATGCATCGTTGTGGAAAAATTCAGGGCTTTGTTCAGTGTTTTGTTGACTTTTTTCCTAAAATCAACATTGTCATCAGAGAAAGTAGCAAATATGGTTACTATATGTCTGTTTACATTATCTCCTGCATTTCCCAGGGAGAGGATGTTCTGAATTCTGATAATTGGGCAAAAGTCTGACAAAAAATATTTAGGTGATAGAGGTTGTTCCATTAGGGAGATGAAAAGACCTCTTAGTTCCATTATTCAGATTTTTTTTTTTTAGACAGGTTCTCACTCTGTCTCCTAGGCTAGGGTGCAGTAGGGCAACCTCGGCTCACTGCAACCTCCACCTCCCGAGCTCAATCGATCCTCCCACCTCAGCCTGGCAAGTAGCTAGGACTACAGGTGTGTGCCACCATGACCAGCTAATTTTTGTAATTTTTGTAGAGACAAGATTTCGCTATGTTGCCCAGGCTGGTCTTGAACTCCTGGGCTCAAGCGATCCACCAGCTTCAGCTTCCCAAAGTGCTGGGAGTACAGGTGTGAGCCACTGCATGTGGTCTACTCTGACTTTATATCATTTAATTATACCACAATATAAAATCTAGACAGTATGTTGTTTCTCTAAATGGACTTCCTGACAAAGGAGATGAGGCCTGTGCAGAAAACAGGGTGTTCAGACTTAGATTTTGGTGCAGTTCAGATTAGGAATAGTATAAGTCATTCTGGGGCTCAGTCATCCATGGGTAAGTTGACTCTCAAGGTTTTGGGCCTACAGAGCTGAGAGAGAGAGAGAGCACTTTACCTTCGAGAACCAATTTCTTTGTCTTCTCTCACCCTACATAGACAAAGTGTGACCATCCATGAAGACTCTGTCCAGATGTGCCTTGCTCTATTTTACACCATTGCCAACAGGTTTCCACCACAGCCCTGCCAGCTTACTTTTTTACTTTGCACCCTAGATTGGTTTTTAAAATTGACTCTTGGCCTTTTAATTTCTGAATGTCTAGGTCATTCCTGCCTCTCAGAAAAGAATGTCTGTCCATTCTTGTCCATTCCCCGAGTGCTCCAGTTTGGTGCCTTTCCCCTCTGCCATTCTGACTTTCCAACAGGTAAATACATTTCATGACCTTTAGCTTGCAGAGCAGAGGCTGTACCTGAGGTGATCCCAAAATTCATCCAAATACTCTATCCAAGGGCAGGCAAATGCTGCATGGGAAATCACAAAGAGGAAGAAAAAAAGAGAGAGAAGAGACAAAATGAAGCTTTGACAAGCAGCTCAGCTGGGCCATGCCTGTAATCCCAAGCAGTGGCTCATGCCTGTAATCTCAGCACTTTGGGAGGCTGAAGTGGGAGGATCGCTTGAGCTCAGGAGTTCAAGACCAGGCTGGGCAACATGGCAAAACTTCATCTCTACTGAAATTTAAAAATAAATTTAAAAAATAAAATAAAATAAAATAGACTCTTAGAGAACACTTTCTGACACAATAGTCTGTTCTGTATTCTGTTGTGCCCAATAATTAACTCTTAATAATTGTAGTACAATGGGCTGCTGTTTACAGTGACTATTAAAATATCCTTCACTGCCTTTTGCTGTTAAAATGCCTAGAACCCACTTTATAATATTTTAGCATTCTTAAACAGTAATATAAAATGACATCTGCATATGTTTTTCCTTCTTGAAAATTAACAAAAGAGTAGTTCGTTAATGACTGTGTCTGTAGAGAGCAAGGCAAGGCTTCCAAAGGGGGCTAACCATCTGTGTCTCTTCCTTCTCAGTTCTGGTGAAGAATTCTGAGATGATGGGGTGAGAACAAGAGAGCTGAGAAGAGCCTCAGAGGGGTGAAATTAATTAGATATCAGGAAATCTCTGGAAGCTGTTTTGAAGCCATGCTAAAAATCAATGACATTTGCTATGGGCCAGCCACTGCACTAAAGAGAAAAGAGAGAATTAGTTTGGACTTTGCAGAACCACAGCCACATGAAGGGTATTCCATGCAAGGATTTACATGTGCAATTCTGTAAATTTGGCCAGAAAGTCAAATGACGATGCTATGAAGGTAAGTTCTCCAGTAACACATTAAATCACTCTCTGAGAATCTGTTGATTAGGATCTAGTTTATTTTCATGTTCCAGAATGAAGCTAGAGCAATGCTGTCCTCTTCAATCTCAATATATTTATTGCTTGAAAAACAGGAGACAATATGAGACCTTTTGCATCTTCACACAGCAAGTGCAAGAGAAAGGGGGCAACATGGATTTTTTCTAAATCATGTTTCCCAGCTGAGGAACAGGCTGGAGCATGAGAGGAGTACAGAGCCATTACAACCGTTTAGATTGGCTTCTATTTTCATCAGGGTCACACTATCTTCTCTGGAAAGATAAATCCACTTTCCATGCCAGGCAACAGGAGAGGTTTTGAGGGCCAAAATTTCTCTTCCTTGTTACCCTTCCCACCCAGGTTGTCACACCATACAACAGGAATAAAGAATACACTGAGAAATATTGAATGGGCCAAAAGTCTGACAAATAACCAAGCATTTTCATAAAAAGAAAGAGTTTGGTAATTGCCAATTTACTCTGGTTTTGCTTCCATTTGGTTCCCTTTTCAGCTGATTAGCCCAAGTGTGACTATTGAGACCATGGAAGCATCTCAGGGTTGAGGAGACAGGAGTCCCATTTTCCACTTCCTGCTCTCTTGGGTGACTCTGCTTCCTCCTGAGCAAAGAATTAATGAAGATACCGTTAGTTTTTTTCTTTTTTTTGCAAATAAGGAGAGGCAATAACTTTTCAATCTGCTTTTTGTGTATAAGGACCTATTAACAGACACTGAACGTTTATTATCCAGTATAAACATAGAGCCAAAACTAGGGGAAAAAACAGATATGAGGTTTCCAGAATTATGGAATTTTAGGCATATTTTATTATCGGTTATCATTTGTTGAGCACTTACTATGGACCAGCCACTGCATTAAGCATTTTACATAGTCTATTACATAGTTCAATTTTAAATTTTTACTTATTTACTTATTAGAGATAGAGTCCCACTCTCACCCAGGCTGGAGTGCAGTGGCATGAGATAATAGCTCACTGCACCTCAAACTCCTGGGCTCAGGTAATTCCCCTGCCTCAGTCTCCCAAGCAGCTGGGAATACAGGTGTGTGCCACCACACCTGGCTGAAGTTTATTACATAGTTTATTAGTCTTGAAAACAGCCCTATGAAATAGGTACAATTATTATCCCCATTTTACAGAGGAGGAAACTGAGGCTTATAGAGGTTAAGTAACTTTAACCAAGCCTAAACAGCTAGTAAGTGGTGGACGTGGGATTCAAACCTAAGACTGTGTTACTAAAAGAGCTGTGTTCTCAATCACTCTGCCACATGGTACAAGAGAGGTGTTAGCTAGAATGCCTTCAGGGGCATAATAGTAATTATAGTTAAGGCTGTTGTGGAAGGCTTATTATATGGTAGACCCTATTCTAAACACTCACCTATGTCAACTATAGGCTCTACATCTCACACTCTATAAAGAAGGTGCTGTTATTGGGCCCATTTTACCGTAAGGAAAGTGAGGCACAGAGAGGTGTTAAGTTCATGGAACTAATAAATGGTGCAGCAGGGCTACAAATTCGGGCACTCTGACTCCAAAGATCATCCTTTTAGCTGCTAAGCTATGTTAAGGTAAAAATATTCGTTTCTGTGTGAGGAAGCCCAGTCCACTTTGAGAGTCAGCTTTCTTTGTTAGAAAGTTGTGTCTGCAGCTCTAATAGACTTCTCAGAAGCAAACAGAAGAGTTCAAGAGTCCAACCGACAGCAGAAGCTCTTGCTCAATCCCTTCCCAGAATGCTTGTCTCCATTACCCTTTAACCTGCATCTTTGAACAAACTGATATATGGGGAGTTCAGCAATGGCAGATCTCAGCTGTGCCTTTAATGTTTGATATGTCTGCTAGCACACCATGTTTTTCATTTGATCTAAAGGAGATCTAATGAGAGATCATTTCCTGATAACACATTGCTTTCAACATCACTAGGAAAGCACTTTGCTACAAACAATCCCTATGTTGGTTTAATTGCCTTTGAAAAGGGCACAAGAGGGAGCATCAACTCTTCAGAGTTTGGGTCTGATTTCCTGAGGTGTTCCATTTCAGAAGAGGCCCCTGACAACAGGCAGAGAATAAAAACAAGTGTGGTTTAGGGCAGACAGTGTTTTTCAAACAGTTGGCCAGATCTCTCCTGGCAGCCGGGAAGCAGCTGAATCATCAAACACTAGACCTCTAACGAGATGGAGGCTGGGCTGTATTGAAGTGCATTCCAGACTGACTGTGAAACCCAGAGCTGCTGCTGCTTTCCCAATGCTGGCTCCCATCCAAGGGGCTGGCCCAGCTGAGCTGCTTGTCAAAGCTTCATTTTGTCTCTTCTCTCTCTTTTTTTCTTCCTCTTTGTGATTTCCCATGCAGCATTTGCCTGCCCTTGGATAGAGTATTTGGATTAATTTTGGGATCACCTCAGGTATAGCCTCTGCTCTGCAAGCAAAAGTTCATGAAGTGTGTTTACCTGTTGGAAAGTCAGAATGGCAGAGGGGAAAGGCACCAAGCTGGAGCGCTCAGGGAATGGACAAGAATGGACAGACATTCTTTTCTGAGAGGCAGGAATGACCTAGACATTCAGAAATTGAAAGCCAGATGTTGGAATAAAACTCTAGACTCAATTTGAATCCTAGGAGTGTTGATAACCTTGATGAAATCCTATTACTAAAACTTTCTAGAGTAGAGGGGAATTAATGGGGCCTAAGTAGGGTAACACATCTTGAAAATAACCAGATCCCTCTATTTATATCAGAAACAAACGTTTTGACTCTTTAAGTGCCATGGTCTGAATATTTTTGTCTCCCCCAAAATTCATATATTGAAATCTTATCCCCAATGTGGTGGCAATTGAAGGTAGAGCCTTTAGGTGGTAATTAGGTCATGAGGGCAGAGCCCTCATGGATGGGATTAGTGCCCTTATAAAAGAAGCCAGAGGGAGCTTGTTTGGCCCTTCAGCCATGTGAAGATGCAGCAAGAAAGTGCCATCCATGAAGCAGATAGTGAGGCCCCATCACACACTGAATCTGCTGATGCCTTGATCTGGGACTTCCCAGCCTTCAGAACTGTAAGCAATAATGTTCTATTGTTTATAAATTACCCAGGGTAATGTATTTTGTTATAGCAGTCTATTAAACATGAAGAATAAACAATATTTTCTGTGCCTTTTATGATGACTGCCTGTGGCATGTACCATCCCCATGCCTAACTATAAATGAGCACAAAAATATCTATTGTTTTCCATCTCTGCTGATATGTAGATGACTATTGTTTAATTACATTTGCCCCTAATAAGGAAGAGGAAACATCCAATGTCTTCCTGACTGACAGTGCCATGTTGGCCACTGGTCTCAACTTGGAGCTGACCTCAACCTGCTCAGATAGGTTTTTCACCTAAATAAATATTGTGGAAGAGAGAAGCCTCCTTCTTCACTGTTAATAGTAAACTGCAAAAGCATGGAGGTAGGGGGAGGGAGACTGCGTCTTGGAAAGAACCTTGAAGTTCCACAATACTATAATCCATTGTCTGGACTCTGGTGGGAAAGAGAAAAAAACTGGATTCCCCTCCCATCAGTCTTTGCCAACAGCATTCCTTCTTCAGTTTGTTCTCCCTGACCCCACCCATACTACTACTACTACTACTACTACTAATAATAATAATAATGTGTGTTTTTATAATCTCTAAAGAAGTTTCTCACACATTTATATTTGATCTATACAACTTTGGGAGGATGAAAAGAAGAGACTTGTCCCTTTTTACAGATGAGAAAACTGAGGTCCAGGGAAATTCATTGATTTGCCCAAAGTCACATAGGAAATTAGTTGTAGAGCCAGATCTATTAGGTCATCAGTTTCCAGGGTTGTTACGTCTTTTACACACCAAACTATGGAGTGCTGGTTCTCAAATAGTCAGTTGCATCATAATCACCTGGGAAGCACTTCACAAATGCATACTTATGGACTCTACCCTCAGAGATACCACGGGTCTAGAATATGTATCTGGAGTCTGCATTTTTAACAAGGTTCCCAAATGCTTCTGATAAACGTGGTCTCTGGGCCATACCTCAATTGGAAGTGAATCTATAGCCTTGAACTGTTCAGGAATCTCTTTTAAATCTCTATAGATAATCTGTTTATTTTAAGGTTCACATAGGAATAGAAGAAAAATAACAGGGTTATCCTTAAGAGGACCGTGAGATGAGGGGGTGCCGGAGAGTGGATGTTCTTTGGGAAAGGACACTTGCTACCTCAACTCTGTCTCCATAATCCCTTTTCCACATGAAATTTGATTCAAATGAACATAAAAGAAAACCTTAAAGATAATGATATGGTGAAAACTGGCCCCTAAGACAGCTGGCCAATAGCCAAAGAAAGGGGGTTTGCAAAGATGCCATGGGGGTGGCTCTAGGTCAATAGAATATATATACTTGAACTTCAGGTCTTTTTTTAAAACACAGCTGGTCAGGTCTTTTTACTGTGGAGCCCAACTGCCTGGGTTTGAATCCTCTCACTGCCAACTATTAGCTGTGTAACCTTGGGCAAGTCATTTAACTTTTCCATGCCTTAGTTTCTTTTTTTTTTTTCTTTTTTTTTTTTTTTTTGAGACGGAGTCTCGCTCTGTCACCCAGGCTGGAGTGCAGTGGCGCGATCTCGGCTCACTGCAAGCTCCTCCTCCCGGGCTCACGCCATTCTCCTGCCTCAGCCTCCCGAGTAGCTGGGACTACAGGCACCCGCCACCTCGCCTGGCTAGTTTTTTGTATTTTTTTTTTTTTTTAGTAGAGACAGGGTTTCACCTTGTTAGCCAGGATGCTCTCGATCTCCTGACCTCGTGATCCGCCTGTCTCGGCCTCCCAAAGTGCTGGGATTACAGGCTTGACCCACCGCGCCTGGCCTGCCTTAGTTTCTTTAACTGTACAATGAGGATAATATTACTATATATTTCATAGGCATGTTGTAAACATTAAATAAAATAATGCATGTACAGCATTACATGTTCTAGGTACAGTACCTAGAACAGTGGCTGGCATCTAGTGAGTAGTGTTAGTGTTATTGTTAACTACAATCTTCCTGAATCATTGCTCTGCTGCAATCAATAAAGGATGGCTTGGGCCTAGAATTGGTCATTTCAATGGTTTTCATGTCTGTGCCTCAGTAACCTATGAAACAGGTGCTCTGAGGAACCAGAGATGGCACTATTGTGGCAGTCCACTAAGTCCATTTCCCAGACTAATAGATACATCCTGATGAGCTATGGGACTTCAAATGTTTTCTGTGGCAACATCACAGCACAGAGACATTTGACCCCCAAAGACAATACTCTTCCTGTCCTCTTAAAAACTATTCAGTAGAATTTACTAAAAATCTGGTCAGTGTTGGTAGAGAGCAAAGTATACATTCAAAACACAGGGGTGCAAAGCTGTTGTTCCTCTTTTAACCTTTCCATCTCAAGACTGTTCCATAAATGACAAAAGATGATGATAACAGGGACACCAAGGCACTGAGGCTCCTCCAAGTGTATCAGAAAGCCCTATGGGGACACAGGCCTCAGTCAACTGCACAGTATGGCATGGTAACTGGGTATAGAAGTTATGCCCAGGAACAGTCTTCCTAGAATTTGCTGATAGGTAATATTTTGGGATTTTGACAGGGTTTCAAAGTTGATAGATTTAAGGGATTCAGATTAACTGTCTGGAGACCCTAGTGTATATGGGCAGGGAATGTATGAGAAAGAGAGAGGAGGAAGGAGGGAGGGAAGACAGAGTGAGAGAAAGAAAGAGAGACAGTAACAGAGACAGAGGGCCATGATGTAAACGTATATTGGGCAGAAGTGGGGATTGGGGGTGGAAAGCAAGAGAAGAGAAGTTTTGAGAGGTAATGGTGAGAAGCAGGGAGGGGTCCAGACTTGAGTCTAGAATCTCCTTGAAGCTCCTGGAGCACATCATGTCTCACAAGGAAAGCAGAGTTTCATTCCAGCCTGAGTCAGCCTGCCTATCAGTGGCCTTGCTCCCTGCTGTCTTACTGTCACTCATGCTCACAGGCACATCTGCTTCAGTGCCCCAGGCCAATTCATGGTATATTCATCTGTATATTCGTGGCTCATGTGACTGCCAGCCAGCCAGCAAGGCGTCAGAGCACCAGCAAGTAGCCTAGGTTGAAGCACAAAGGAAACACTGACAAATATAAAATCCTTATAAGTGTCTGGTGCCAATTACAGCCAGTTAGCACTTAAAAAATTCAAGAGGCTGGAAGCAGTGGTATCAATATTGGAGTCCAAAAGCTTGTGTCTTTGATTATGTGCATATGTGCATCTAAAGAACACACTTGCACGTAGAAGTCTTTCAGTAACTGGCAATCTTCATGAAAATGATGTAAGAAGGCTAAGTCCATTCCTGGTTTTCTCTTCCAGTAGGTTCAGTTAACATAGTGCAAACTGTTCACAGATCAGACCATTTATCCCCTGACGAGTGTCTGGCCAGGACCCAAGGCCTGCTAGGTTGGAAGGTGATGGCGGCTGCAGAAGCTTTGGCTACTGTGCTTTTTATGCATATGCAGCCCCCACGTTTTACCATTGGAATTGGATAGTCTCTTGCAGAGTACGTTGAACTTGGAGAGATTTTTCCATGTACTTTGCAGCCTCCAAAACATCCAAGACTTTTCTTATAATCCCAGTTCAGTTGAACTTTGACTAGCTTTTATATAGACATAGTCCACTTTAATCACTTAAACAGAAGAACATCATGAAACATGTTTTCATTCTGACGATTTTGCACCTAACTAGGAGACAGCCACCAAATAAAAAGTCTTTCCGGACTTTTTTTTTTTTTTTTTTTTAACAAGACTATAAAACTCTTTAATTCTTAGACGAATGTAGAGTTTGAATGAACTAAAGTCAGAGTTTATAGAAGGTCAGAATAGAAGGCTAGAATTAGTGAAAATAAATGCTTTTGCCTTTTGGAGACAAACAGAATGGGATAGAACTATTTATCTAGAGCCAGGTTATTCAGAATATCCAAAGAACCAGAGGATAAAGGCATATCCTTTCAGACTTCTTTGTAAGAAAAATTGAGGTAACTGACTTTGGTGATATACACCACTGTTAGCAAAATCCTCAGCAAGTTGCATGTACCAGTATGGTTTGAAAAAGTGGATAATCTATGCTTAATGTCCAGGACTTACATTTCAGATATAATGATTGCATACATTCGGCCAGTTATGATGATATGCACCAGCCCTTGTCTATAGACCTTTAAAAAGTTGTTGGCTGGGTGCGGTGGCTCACACCTCTAATTCCAGCACTTTGGGAGGCCAAGGCGGGCAGATCACCTGAGGTCAGGAGTTCGAGACCAGCCTGGCCAACGTGGTAAAACTCTGTCTCTACTAAAAATGTAAAAATTAGCAGGGCATGGTGACATATACCTGTAGTCCCAGCTACTCAGGAGGGTGAGGCAGGAGAATTGCTTGAACCCCAGAGACAGAGGTTGCTGTGAGCCCAGATCATGCCACTGCACTCCAGCCTTGGAGACAGAGTGAGACTCTGTCTCAAAAAAATTTTTTTGTTGTTGTTGAGGTTTGATCTCAGGAAAGCCTTCCCTAAATTCCCCACATTCAGGAAAGAATGTGGGTGAAATGTCCAGTGATACATTTCTAAGTAATTATCTGTTTAGATTTCTGTCCTTCACAATACACTGTAAGGTCTTTGAAGGCAGATACCATATTCTCCTTATATTTAAAACACCACTACTAACTTGCTGTATAATATAGATTAGGTGCTAAATAAATATTTGTTTAACTGTTGGTAGAAGACAGGCAGTGGGACAAATGAAAATTGAGCAGGGGTGATCTAAAGTGAACATGCAAAATATGGTCCACTTTTTAGTCTGTTTTCCATGATGTGGATGAAAATCTGCATTCCTGAATCTGAGCCCATCTCTATGACAGGACCAGGATTATATAATATGAGTAAAAAGCCTATCTTAACTAAATCTCTTTCTCCTGAACTTCATGACTTTATTCTGTCATTTTGCCTGAAATCTCACGATAATGAGATCCGTTTTGTAAAGTCTGAGAATTCTTGAGGTTCTTTCATGTGATTTGTCTTTCATATCATAGTATGCAATTGTTGGATCAGGTTGTTCTACTTTTAACACCTAGCTGATATTGGCACACATAAAAAAAGAGTTTTGACCAGGCGCGGTGGTTCACACCTGTAATCCCAGCACTTTGGGAGATCAAGGCAGATGAATCACCTGAGGTCAGGAGTTCGAGACCAGCCTGACCAACACGGTGAAACCCCATCTCTACTGAAATTACAAAAAGTAGCTGGGTGTGATGGTGGGTGCCTGTAATCCCAGCTACTTGGGAGTCTGAGGCAGGAGAATTGCTTGAACCCAGGAGATGAAGGTTGCAGTGAACTGAGACTGCACCATTACTCTCCAGCACGGACAACAAGAGTGAAACTCTGTCTCAAAAAAAAAAAAAAAAAAAAAAAAAAAAGAAAAAGAAAAAAGTTTTGACTAAAGAGGTTGGAGGATGAAAGATGGTGCCAAAGTAAGAGAAGAGGAGTATTTTGGAGCATGGGAAAATATAGGGGAAGTTCAGTTTGGGTAGCTGACTGCAGTTTCAGGTCCTGTGTTGGGTAGTGGGTGGAAGTGAAGCATGGGTACAGAAAAGGATTTGGTGAAGGTCAAAGTCAAATTGAGAGTGATCAAGTTGTGGACTAGGAGAGTTAGAAAGATTATTACAGGTCCTTAATGCCAAGATAATATGAAGATATGGAAAGGTTAAGTGACAGTTCCAAGGTCATATGGTATTTCTTTGTAGAGCTAGAAATAAAACTAACAGAACTTCGATCCTTTTACCACACAATTAAATTCCATTTCGGTGCTTATTAAACAGCTACATGTTCAGCACTCTGCTACATACTACTGGGAGTGAAAGTTCCATTTAGGATATTTTGCCATCATGAAGTTCTCCATTTTCCTTCCTTGTAATAAAGATTTCCTATTGTGAAGGCCAAAATATATGAGCAATATTGCCTAATTTATGCTGGGATATTGGAATTTAAAGATAGCAAGTGAAAGTCTCTGCTTTATAGCAGATTCAAATCAACAGGGGTAGCAAATTTAATAAAGTCAATCATAAAGAACTAATTTCTCTCTTTGGAATCAACTTTAACATCCCCTCTCTTGATCCATTTAGGCATCAAGTCATGTAGATTCTAACTTCATAATCTCTTCCGGACCTGCCCCTTTACTCACATCACCTTCATTCTCACCTTAGACTGCATCCTTACCACCTCTCATAGGGATTGTTGCAGCCATCTCTAAAGTGGTATTCCTATATTGATTTTTTATCACCCTTCAGTCAATGCACACCTATGTCAGATTAATATTCCTAAAGCACCACTTTGCATTCCTCCATCACAACTCTTTTCAAAATTAATTTAATGTTTATTTAATATTTAATGCATTTAATGTTCCCCATTAACCAAGGATAAAGGCCAAATTCTTATGCTGACTTCACAGTCATCTCCTTTGTCCTCCTTTGTAGTCATTTGTTTATGAACATATCTTATTTCTGACACTGGATTGTAAATTTGTAGGGGCAGGAACTCTAGCTTCTTGTCTTTCAATTTCCATATACTAGAACCAATTAGACACTTGGTAAATGTTTCTTATTGCTTCCTATAATATAATATCAAAATATTTTCATTTAATACTCCATAATCAAATTCACAGAAGATATTCCTGTATTTGCTAAAGGCTTATGTTATTATTTGATTTAATCTTTGTAACCTTTAATCTTCAGAAAAAATATTTCATATTATCTATATTTTTACACATATACACACATTCACATAGAGTTAAGTCAAGCTTTGGCAGAGACTGACCTAATTCCTTAATATGTATCCCAAACACCTACACTGTTATGATTTGACTTGCCTCTAAGTGCTTAAGCTTAAATCTGTCTTATCGCTACTAAATATACAACCCATTCTCGCCAAGTGTACTAATAGAGAAAAAATAACTCTTCATTCTCTTTGTGCTTTGTGTTTGTTCTTTGTACTGGTTCCCACAATGGGTATATTCCCAATGGGTCCATAGGCAGTCAACAGGAGTTTTAGCTGAAGGCAAATGATGGATTACGCCCACTAAGAGAAATTCCATATTTATTTTTAATGGGCTGGGAAACAAGATGTTCTGGAAAAATCATTGACTTAACAATCAGAATAATGGGGTTCTAGACTTGGTTTGACCAGGAATTAGCAGTATGATCTTAGAGTCATGTAAATACTTATTGTGAATCTATTTCTACATCTGTCAAACATAGGATAATGGTGGTGCATTTGATTCATTCATTTCACAAATTTTTAGTGGTTGCCGAATACATGATAGGCATGGTACAGGACACTTTATGTAATAGAAAGGTGACTTGAGTAGAACCCAGACATGAGCTTCTGTCCTTGAGGAGCTTATAAGACTAGAAGGTAGACGATACATACCCAAAGGACTGAAATACAAAGCAGACAGACATGAGAACCATGAAAGAGGTACAGAAAAGTATGTAATGATCTCTCAGATCCCTTCAGCTTAAACATTCTATGGTTTGTCATTAATTTTTCATGAAAACACTCTTTCCTTCCCAAAATGGAAATGCTGTAATAATTTATTAAAGTGCTTTCTTTACTAGCATCACTTCCCGCATCAATGGGAAAGTTAGGGAGATCAAACTGAATGATTCAGACCATAATCACAAGGAGATGGAAAAAGGGCATTTTGCAGAAAGATGTAATACCCCTTAACAAGTCAGCAAAAGACAACAACAGGAACTTTTAAATTACTTGTTTCTAAAGTACCTGTTTTGTAAAAGAATTTTGAAGACAAAAACCAATCACACATTACTGAGTCTCTGTACTTCTAGCCCTCTTCAAGAGACTGCAGGAGTTGGAAATGAAGCGTAACATATGGTGCCTCTCCTCGTTCTGATTAGCATGTAGGTAGGAAGATCAGACTAAATATAGAGAGGAGGATTTTAAAACAGTTTGGTATGAAATGGCATAGTGCAAATTATGATATCATAAGAGGTAAGAGAAGAGAAACATTGCAATGGAGGAAAGATGTCTTTAGAATCAGTCAGATCTGGATTTAAAACTTTCTTATGTGACCTTGGGCTTATTGCATAAATTCACTGTAATTCAATTTTCTCAACTGTAAAATGAGGATAACTGTACAACTTGCTATACAGGGTTGTTCTGAAGATTAAATGGGCAAGCGCATGTAAAGTGACAAGCATTGCCTGGCCCATAGAGGTGTTTAATGGTCATTTGTTGATTTTGATAATTAGAGTGAGTTGGAATACCTAAAGAAGAAGTGTAAACCCAAGGTGGGCATTTAGAGATGGCAGAGAGGAGAGATTAGAAAAATATATAAAGAAATCTACTTATAAATTTGACCTGTAAGAAAAAAATTAAGAGAGAAATAAGTGTTATCTCATGTACTTCCATTTTGTATCTGGCAATAAACTAATATTAGCAACCACCAGCTAATAGCTAGTGATAATTAACAATCTAGTGTTCGTCTGGTTAGCATGTCTCTTCTCAACGTAGTCATTAAACTCATTTGTCAGGGAGTCTGTAAATACCATAAGGCTATTAAAATTTGGTCCATGGATCTTAAGAGTGAACACAAGCACAATTTATTATTTGCTAAACTGAAAGAATTTGCTCTTGATCCTCTAGCAGCCCAGAATGAGGAAAGGATTGAGAAATATTTACAAGTAGCATAATACCTCTGTCTTACATCAACCTTTCTGAAGTTGTTGAAACTGGATAAAGTATTTAACCAGCCTTGTACCTTTTACTTTTTACATAGTTATTATTATGATGACTGGCAGACCAAAAATATTTTGGTGCTTTGGGGTGAAATATACTAGACACAGAAGATACAAATCATCAAAAATAAAACTGGAAAGAAAGAAGCTTATCCACTGAATTCAGTTTTCAAGGAAGAAAACCAAACATCTTATTGAGAATAAGTTGTCTTCTGTGTTGAAATGAGCTATAGGCATGCTATTTTCTCTGAAGCAGGAGTAAACAACAGTCTCGTGGTCTTTAACACACTAGAGTTGTTATAGAAACATCACATCCCACTTTGATTCATGTTCTCTGGGCTAGAAAAATGAATTTGGAAAAAACCAAAGCACTCTCTATTTAACTTTCCAATGAAACTACACTCTGTTTGTGTATCCCCATTACTTGACGTTGAATGGAGGTAGCCATATTATTTTCCTAGGGCTCCATAGGATTAGAAAAACTTACAGCTTCTAGGTTGTCTTAGCTTGATCCAGGCAATCACCCCTGGGATCCCAGTAAGGCATATTTCCAGAGGTTAGAGGAAAGCTTTTCTTTCTTTTTCCTTGATGAATTGATGGCATTTTGTAAATGAGAGGAAAACTCATAAAACATTTGCAAAGACTGAACACTCTAGAATTGAGTTCTTCTCAGAGTTCATCTTTCTGTACATAGCCAGTGCTTCTAAGAAGTGAACCTCACCTCACCACCCCTCCAACCCTGAAACTGAAAGACTTCTCTCTATTATTAGTAGGGATTAGCCCCAGAGGGGTGCATTTGTTATTAGAAGATGAAGTATAAGTATAGTTATTTAAATCAATTATTTAAAACCTACACAGTTGATCAGGAGTCATACAGCAATTTTAGGGTTTAGTAATGCAAGCATCCTTAAATAGACTTGAGGCCTGAGCCATAGCCAAGAGGTCATGATCCTGTGGAAGACAAATCCATTATTTCCTCCAAAAGACTTTTAAGGAAGCTAAAAATAGTCAACTACATCTTACGATAAAAATAATAAGACACATTTTGAATCAACAGGTAATAAGATACAGGCACACAAAGGATATAATAAAATTGTTATGTCCTCCTGGTTTCTAGTGTTAATAGAGATTTTTCACAATTAAAGATACTAAGATTTGGTCTTTCTATCTGGAGATGGTTTTAACATGAAAATATGGTATATGAAATGGACAATTCAGGTTGCAAGCCTATGAATTTTATATTCCTTTCCAACTGCATGCTGTTTCTCTCCCAAGATACTGTCTCAGAGGTTTGCCAATTACAACAGTGACTCTTTTGAAAGAATGTTCATTTGAGTTCCCAGCAAAAATAATTTCAAGGAGACGTTGCCACTCAAAACATTCACAAATGAACTCCATCCTTCATTACCTCAATTGCAGGCAAAAATATAAAAATAATCTGACCTTTTCATTCAAAATATGTTTTTGACTCAAACAAACAAAAAGTCATATTCTTCCTTAGAAAAGTGTCCAAGGAGGGGTAAAGGTAGACTACCTCGACTGCTAATGTGGACTTGATAGTCCTGTTTGGTTACTGACAATGACATAATACATTTTGTTCTCCATGGAACCCATTTTACTACCTCTGACCATTTGATGGTTGCTTAGGTTTGGAAGCTGTCTAATATCTGTGCGCAGGGCAAACCACTGGAGTTAAAATGTACAGAGGAAAGAGAATGTGGTTTATTGAATGCTAAACTAAAGTGAAAGTCATCAGACCTCAGTTCTATTTCTGGCTTCTCTTTGGACAAATCATACCCTCCTTGACCTTGAGCAGGTCATTTACTATCACTCTATCCCAGATGGTACAATTAGGCCTTATGATAAGAAAATGACAATACCACATTTTTCCATAACATAATTTATAAAGTAAGGAATAAATGTAAAATGGATTAATTAAAGAATTGCTTATTGGAAATGTCTCAAGCCCCACTGTCTAATGGTACTATCAAAAGTACAGCTAAAAACAAACTTCAGAATAGCAGTGGGAATACATGGCTCTTTATGTCCTCAAGTGAGATCTGAGGTACAGTTATGGGGATAAAAGAAAAGAAAGACTCAGGATGAAGATTTAGTTACTCTCCCCACTTCCCTTCCTTTTTCCTATTTCTTCCTTTCCTGATTTTATGAGAATTGTTGAATGCCTTTTGCACTGCAGACACTTATGGCAATAACACTATTGACCAGAGGAAAGTTCTACCTGAACAAAGCGAGAGAACAATACTTTAGGGTTTTTTAGGTAAGATGAAAGAAAATGTTTCATCATCTGTACCCTTGAGTGTTATCAAAGCTTCAGAAATGGAAAACGGTATGATCTTCAGAATGTCTGTGATTTCCATGTCTGGAATGTAACTTTTAAAAAACGTCATGTCTCAGGAATACCTCTTTAGTTATAGGATGTAAGGGAGTGGTAACGCAGAATTCCTTTTATTCAAGGATGCTCTAATAAACAAACAAACAAAAAATCTAGGGATGCAGTTATTTTATATATTGAAGGATAGTTAGGCCAGGTGATTGTTATTTCTATTCCATTTTATGGTCTTGAGTGAATTTAGTATAATAATAAAATAGAATCAGAGAATTATAGAGCTGGAAGGAGCATTAGAAATAACAGAGTCATTTTGCAGGCAAATCAGCTAAGGCACAGATATGAGTTGCCTAAGATCAACACTAGTAAATAGGAAGGTTAAAAATAGAATCTTCTGAATCTTACTATAATAATAAATATTCCATTACTTAGATTTGATATCATATGACCTGATAAGTTCCTGTAAGTAGTAACACTTGAATTTTCCTTCTTTCTATAAGATGTCCAACTATTAAATATGAAACCAGTTACTGAGACCATAATTGACTTTAGTTGCATATTCTTTAGTTTTTATTTTGGCTTTCATTTCTCCACCAGTTATATGGTTTGGCTGTGTCCCAACCCAAATCTCATCTTCAATTGTGGTTCCCATAATCTCCACATGTCATGGGAGGGACCTGGTGGGAGGTAATTGAATCATGGGGGTGGTTACCTCCATGCTGCTATTCTTGTGATAGCGACTGAGTTCTCACGAGATCTCATGGTTTTATAAGGGGCTTTTTCCCCTTTTGCTCAGCACTTCTTGCTGCCGCTATGTAAGAAGGATGTGTTTGCTTCTCCTTCCACCATAATTGTAAGTTTCCTGAGGCCTCCCCAGCCATGCTGAACTGTGAGTCAATTAAACTTCTTTCCTTTATAAATTAGCCAGTCTTGGGTATGTCTTTATTAGCAGCAAGAGAATGGACTAATACAACCAGTAAGACATAAGTTTAGTTATTATTGTTTTCATTATTATCCCCAACAGAATGAAAAGAGGATAAAAATAAGAGGCTAAAATGTATTGTCCAACAAAGCCACATGATCGTCTACAAAAAAGTTTTAATAGGGAAGAAAATTGCTGATGATTTTTCCTGCCTAAAGATAGCAAGCAAGATGAATCTCTTCCAAAGCCATACTCTACAAGTATATATCAGTGCCAAGGCCACTACTGGCACATATAGTGCCTTCTGGCAAATTATAAAATGGCATTTCCTGTAGGCAGATGAACTGGGGAAAAAAATAGTCCCCTCTAATCGGATCAATGATAGAGAGACACAGCTTCTGGAAATGCCTGTGCCAGTAGTACTTCCCCACCTCCCACCCAGGCACTCAGAGCCTCTGTGCAGGATGCAGCCTGCATAACCTTAAGCCGAGACCCTGAGCATTATTCTCTTTATCACAAATGCTGCCACTTCTGTCTGCATAGACTTCATTAGTAATAAGTTAAAATTCAATTGTGGAAAATACATGTCTTCAGTTTCCTTGGCTTGCCTTCAATACCAACAAAGATAGCAGTCCCAAGTCTCTAGTATCCTAGCAATAAGTATGGATTTTGACATTACCAAACACATTGACCCATTCCTGTAGATTTGCAGACTGCTCTGCCCACCTCTTCTGTCCAGCCAAATCCTATTGATGCTTTAAAGCCTCATCTTCTCTTCCAAGCGGGCTTTGCTGACTCATTCCAATCCTCACTGATATTTCTTTCCTACATCCCTTAAGATTCATTGTCTGTTGAGGATTTGGCATTTATTAATATGGCATTGAATGGTATTTTGCCAGAGGACCCAGTAATACTTAAATCACCAGACTGCCCTGGAGATGACATGGCATTCCTGCCAGAGCGGTTTCAGGGCAAGGGGGAGGACAACCCGAAGACTCTAGCAGCTCTATATTGTGAAGTAAGATAGACCAACAAGTAATAAAACAAGTACTTGGCTGCCCAATGCACCTAGTACCAGCATGTGCTGCACAGACTTCCCACTTTCTTGGCCTATAGTACAGATGGCCACCCTGCCAGTGTTTCCAAAAACAATGGATCAATCCTTCCACTGGCTATTGTGAATGGTGATTGAAAGTATCTGCCTCCTAAGTAATGGAGGTAGTGCTTTGTTTTTTAATATATATCAACTACATTACTTTCAACATGAGAAACTTCTGCAGCCTGTTTAAAAATGTGAGAAAACGCTGGGTATGGTGGCTCACACCTGTAATCCCAGGACTTTGGGAGGTTGAGGCAGGTGGATCATAAGGTCAGGAATTCAAGACCAGCCTGGCCAACATGGTGAAGCCCCATCTCTACTAAAAATGCAAAAGATTAGCTGGGCATGGTGGCGGGCACGTGTAGTCCCAGCTACTCAGGAGGCTGAGGCAGGAGAATCACTTGAACCTTGGAGGCAGAGGTCGCAGTGAGTGGAGACCATGCCACTTCACTCCAGCCTGGGCGACAGAGTGAGACCGTCTCTCAAAAAACAAAAAAATAAAAAATAAAAATAAATGTGAGAAAAAAATCAAGAAAGCTACTAAATTAACTGTCATACTAATGAAGACATTTACTAATTTAGCTGATCCCCTAAAATAGTTGCCACCAGATACCCCCTTTCCTGAAATTGGTGCATGTTTGAGTAAAAAGCATAAGCAACTTCAAGTCTATCTTTTCAGCTTCAAATAGGAAAGGATGTTGAGCAAGGAGTGGCAGGAATAACAGGAATTGATGTGACTTCTGCTGATATATTATCAAATATGTATGTAGAGGTGTTTATTATTTTCTACCAGCTTGTAGATATGGTGCTAATGACTGCTCCCTTCTGAGATTGCTGTGACATAAAGCTTACCTTTTCCTGAAAAGAAAAAAAAAGATACAATACAAAGGATGGCAAAAGGCCATCTTACTTCTCTTTCTATCCCAAAACCCAATCCCAAATCTTAACACTCCAACTGAAAATTGGCCAAACAAGTCAAGAAATAATAGAAGAAAAATACACACTCATAAGCCCCAATGCCTATATAGGTGTGCGTATGTGTGTGTTTGTATGTGGGGTTGAGAGGTGAAGCCAGCTGGACTTCCTGGGTCAGGTGGGGACTTGGAGAACTTTTCTGTCTAGCTAAAGGATTGTAAACACACCAATCAGTGCTTTGTGTCTAGCTAAAGGTTTGTAAATGCACCAATCAGCACTCTGTAAAAACGCACCAATCAGCACTCTGGAAAATGGACCAATCAGCAGGATGTGGCCAAATAAGGGACTAAAAGCTGGACACCCCAGCCAGCAGTGGCAACCCTCTAGGGTCCCCTTCCATGCTGTGTAAGTTTTGTTCTTTCGCTCTCCACAATAAATCTTGCTGCTGCTCACTCTTTGGGTCTGCACTACCTTTATGGGATGTAACACTCACTGCGAAGGTCTGTGACTTCACTCCTGAAGTCAGCCAGACCACGAACCCACCAGGAGGAACAAACAACTCTGGACGTGCCACCTTCAAGAGCTGTAACACTGCGAAGGTCTGGGGCTTCACTCTTGAAGTCAAACAAGACCACGAACCCACTGGAAGGAAGAAACTCCGGACACATCTGAACATCTGAAGGAACAACTCAGGACACACCATCTTTAAGAACTGTAGCACTCACTGCAAGGGTCCGGGGCTTCATTCTTGAAGTCAGCAAGAGCAAGAACCCACCGGAAGGAACCAATTCTGGACACAGGGTGGAGGAGGGGTCGAAGGTTAATGTGCAGTGTCTAGATGAGAATGCCTGTGACTTCTCTTAGCCACATGCAAGTGAATAAGCACTGGGAGAGAGACAGATGGCTTAGTTTGCCCAGAGCAGTTCCAGTGCTCTTAGGGAAGGAAAAGAGCCCACTTCACTTCAGTTACTCCATTCACCAGCAGAGTGAGCAACCCCTAAAGGCCATCATTATTTTGGAGGCTTTTGATTAAGTATAGTACATATATTAGAATGTACTATGGTGATGGCCTATGGTGCTCTTGGATTGTTTCATAAATATTTGTCCTGAATCCCCAGAAAGATTAGAAACTCATTGAGAGCCAGATCCAATATCCATGCTGCTTCTATGTCTCAAAAGGCTTAACTGAGGCACAGAATAAATGCTCAGTCAATATGTGTATGATTGAATGAAAAAATAAATCCCTAATTTTGAAAGTCAATACAACCTGGTTTTACAGATGTGAGGATAATGATATGGCATATTATATTCAAAGGACGTAGAAAGGAGTTAGGAACTGGCAAAAGAGTTTAAACCATCAAGAGTAACCCCATTGTATGAAAAAAGCATACCCCCCTCAAACCTTCTAATCATAGACTAGGCTCTGTGAGTTAATGACATTTCTTTATAAGACATGCAATGTTTTTTTTCTGTCTGGAAGCAATACACATTCAGAAATTGAAGCAAACATCAATAGAACAAAAGCTGCTGTAGCTCAGCTGTTTGGAGAAAATCAATTCAAACAACTCATAATTTGCTGGGTGACACATCATGAAACATTAAGCTAAGTGGCGGCACCTGGCTTCAGAAGCATAATCTCTAGGACAGCTACTAATTTATTCGTGCTGAAAAGGAAAGTCTCCCCTCCCCACTCCTTTCATGTAAAGCTTATAAACCAAAATGAGGATGATATCAAAGGGCTCTAAGAAAAGAGCTTCCCAATAGACAGTTATCTCTTTGTCAGGTTATTTCATGCAACTTCCTCAAACAAAGCAAATGATGAGCTATACTAAGGAAATGTTTTGAGATCTATAAGCTGTGAACAGAACTTATGAGGTTCAATATGAAAGGAAGGTATGCAGTATGGCAGGATATTAGTATAATTGAAGTCTGGTTCACAGTTTGGGAAGGTCGTTGGCAAAGGTATTTTCATTTACTTAGTAACTGGGGTTAGTGATTAGAAAGTACGTGGACTCTGAACCTTAAAAATCATCATGATCGGCTACTTACTGACGAAATGGTAAGTGGAGTTCACGCACACCCACAAAGCAGGCAGGGAAGGCCTGACCTTGGGTTGACTGAGAAAGATGGTCAATAGGAATACATCATAGGTGGTGAAACAAGGCATTAAGTCTCATGGAGAAGCTTTGGGGAGTATTCACTACATCACTGACCATAAGTACATATTGAAGGAAGATTTACTGCATGGCCAGTTTGAGCTAGCTGAGATGAGGAAAATAAAAGAAATGGGGCCACTTCTCCCAAGTAACATATAATCCAATGAAAACAAGATTAATAGTGATAATTGAATATTTACTGTGAGCCAAGTAGTGCTTTACGTAGGTTATCTTACAACATAATCCTCACAACATCCCAGTGAAGCAAGTACTATTATTCCCTCTATTGTAAATATGAGGATACTAAGGTCAAAATAGGTTATGAATCTTGTTTAAAATCATTCATCCAGTAAGTGGCAGAGCTAACTTGAACTGTGGTCTTACTCCAGAGTCTATGCACTTAATCACTACAGTAGACTCAACTGTAAAGTGGGGATAAAAATGTTGTCTACTACAGAGTTGATATGAGAATAAATGAGGTAACACTAAAAACAGCAAGGAGAGTGCCTGGCATGGAGCCAATGTTCAAAAATGGTTGGCTATCATCATCTTTAATGTCATCAGTGTTTTCCTGCCTCCAAAAAATATGAATCCTTTTTACAACAATCTTGACAGGTAGTTCCCAGCTCCTGATAATACATCTCCCCAAGGGCAGGAAGCTCAGTATTTGAGCAGGCTTCTTCCTTGTGCAACAGCTCTTGTTGTCAGAGGAATTTCCTTTGATCAGCTGAAGTAAACTTGAGCTCTCCTGTAACTTTTGCCTATTGGCTTTAGTTCTGCCATTGAGAATAACACAGAATAAGCTGACACCCTCTTCCACTTGACTTGATAGATTAAATATGGCAAGAAATAGAGAATCATTTACATTTTTTTAGCTGGAGAACGACAACAAAGAAAAGGGAGTCTAATGAATCTGTGTCTGATGAGAATAAGCAGAGCTGGATTTGAGAACAGTGAGAATAGAGACTGGGAAGCCAGTGAGAAGGATGTGGCAGTAATCCAGGTCATATGGACCAGGATGAGAGCAATGGCAATGAGGATGAAGAAGAAGTGCAGATAACAAACTTTCCATGTGGGAAAATGGACAGAACTTGGGGTCTGGCCAGATATCAGGGCCGGGAGGGGGGAGTAAATTTTAAAAATCTCATTTAGGGCCCAGAGTTTTCAAACATAGCTATTAAGAGAAGTCTTTTTTTTTTTTTTTTTTTTTTTTTTTTTTTTTTTTTGCGGTTGGGGGTGCATTTGGAGGGTGGTAAGATGATGATTTTGGATTTGAGTTGACAACCAAAACAAAAAATCTGGTAACTAGAAACAGGTGACTGGCAAGAGTTATCTGGGATAAGAGATACACATTTTAAAGTCATCAGCCAGAAGGGTTGAATAAGTTAGACAAACTGTTGATGCAGGGCTTCAGATGTTAAGGTGAGAATTTGAATGTGGTCCAGAGGGTAAGGCTGGCCCCATGTGGAACTCTGAAGGAGCTGGTATTAGGAGCCTCTGGCTGCCCCTCTTTCTTTCTTTTTTTTCCCCCCTTTGGTGGTGTCTTTCCCTTCCACTTAGATCTTAAATACCCTTATCTCCCTCTACTTGCCCTCTGTCTTAGTCTGTTTACACGGTGAAAATAAAATACCACAGACTGGATAATTCATAAAGAACAGAAATTTACTTCTCACAGTACTGGAGGCTGGGAACCTAAGATCAAGGCACTGACAGGTTCTATGTCTGATGAGGGCCTTATCTTCACTTCCAAGAGGGTGGCTTGTTGCTGCATCCTCCAGCGGGGAGGAACACTGTGTCTTCACATGGCGGATAAAACAGACGAGCCAAAAAGGGGACCAAACTCCCTCTGTCGTGTCCTTTTCTAATGGCATTGATCCATTCATGAGGGCAGAACCCTCAAGACGTAAACACCTCCCAAAAGGCCCCACCCAATTAGCAATACTGTTGCATTGAGGGTGAAGTCTTGAACACATGAATTTTCAGGGACACATTCAGATTATAGAAAGCTCCTCTTAATATTGTGATGAAGACAAAACTAATTTGAGTGGGTCAAGTTGGTTACATGGCAAGAACGTAAACTGGGATTCAAGAAACCTGGATTCTAAGCTGGGCATGGTGGCTCACTCTTGTAATCTGAGCACTTTGGGAGGCTGAGGCAGGAGGATTGCTTGAGGCCAGGAGTTTGAGACCAACCTGGGCAACATGGTGAGGCCCGGTCTCTAGAAAAAATACAAATATTAGCTGGCCATGCTGGTGCACACCTGTAGTCCCAGCTACTTGGGAGGCTGAGGTGGGAGGATCACTTAAGCCCAGCAGGTCAAGGCTTCAGTGGGCCATGATTACACCACCTGGGAAACACAGCAAACCTCTGTCTCAAAAAAAGAAACCTGGATTCTAGACTCAACTCTACCACTCCTCCTTTTGAATCTCAGAAGGGCCCAAATGTCCCTTACAACTAAAAATAAATCAATGTGTGTCCAACCGGCCTGTACTGAACACTGCCCCAGTTAATTGGCTCAGTGCTGCAAACCTATTTCCAGATTCTCCATTCACTCTCAAGTGCAAAAGACACAGAAGAGCTTAGCATATATGTTGGAAAGAAAGAAGCAGATAATATGTTTAATGGATAATCCAGGAACAATAGTCTTTAGTCTTGGACTGTAGCCTGACATAGATATCCAAATCCAAACACATGCCTACTAGTACAACCACTCATTCACCTTCTCCTGAACTCAGCTGGATGGTTTACTGCTGGAGCTGGGTAAGATAAAGTGGGAGAGGAAAGCAGTTACATCAAGTAGACTTCTAATGAGGATTCCAAGAGTTATCTATTTGTTGCATACAGTTTATATGCAAATATGTATATAACTAAGTATCAAAAGATCTGAAAGGTTATATATGGAACAGTTGACAGCAGTTCTTTCTGGGGAAGAGACTTAGATTGGGATGCAGGGGTGAGAATGAAAGGAGATTCCCATTATACTCTAGACAGTTCGGCATGTGAATTTTCACAATGAGAATGTATTCCTGGTGTACATATAATATGTGAAACAAAATGCTTTTCATTTTTGAAAAGAGACAACTGTTTATTAAGTCTGAGAAGCTGTAAAGTTTAGGTAGCATTTCTGGTATCACAATGATAATGACTTCATGTCTTAGAGTGCTTGGTGGACAGCACCATTCTCTCCCTTCCATCGATCACCAGCCTTTCTAGCCTCATAGCCACCTGAGAAACAGAATCAAGGAAAGGGGTGTTTGAAAAGAATGCAGAGAAGAAATGGAGTGTATCAAATGACATCAGGAAGGCTGGCTGGTGGACTATAGGCCCCAAAGGTTAGCCAAGCAGTATGTCAGGCAGTAAACCAGAGGGTCCTCTTTGACCTCCTACCACCATTTGATGAGCAGACAAGAGAAAATGTGGCTGGTGTGAGTCCACTGCAGAGGTGGGGAGTTCTTTCATGCAGTAGTGACAATGCCCTGCTTCCCCAGATCTGGCACATTTCAGAAGCTGCTGACGTGTTGATGCCTGCTAAAACACGACGTGGGAAGAAGAATGAATGTGGGCAAGCTCAGCTAGCCACTCAGAGGGAAATGATCTCATTTCTCCTGCTGGGCAACCCCCAGTTGCTGGTAAATGGAAAAAGACAGGGTAGAATTTAAATTCCACCATTATGTTTTTTTCTCAAAAGCCACAAGTTTATAGATGATGGCTTCTATTGTCTCATGAGCTGTTTATCATAGCTATTGCCAGAAAAGGAGAAGGATTCAGAAATACTGTCTTGGCCAGAATTTCATTCCCTTGCTTCTCTTTGGGGATATTTCCATTATTTTTTTTTAATATACAGGAGTGGCCTTTGGCACTTGTTATGGTCTTACATGCTGACTGGTTGGAAGTCATGAATACTGGAGCCTTTAATCCATAATCTGTCTCCCAGTGCAATTTGTCTATGAGATTCCTTTCCTGTCCTGCCAGAGGGTAGTAGAGTTATAATTCATTATCCTGTGATCTTCAACATGGCTTCTGGCACAGTGAGTAAGTTCTTTGTTCTTTTAGGACAGAACTGTCACTCATCACTAAACAGCCCTTCATTTTTTTCCCCAAACACTGACTCATAGAATCATAGATTCTCAGGGATGGAAGGAAGCCGAGAGGTCGTCTAATCCAACCCTTTACTAGTTGACTCCAGGCAGTGCCTAGACATGATAAATTACTTCATGCCCCAAATAAGTAAAATTTAGTGAAATAAGAAGGGTGATTTGTGAGAGTCAGAGATGGAACACCTCCAAAAGGACTCTAAAGAGATGTGTGTGCTCAAAGGTGAGATGAAGGAAAAGGCATACTTAATAACATCTTTGTTTCTGTGAGAATGAATTGGGTGCAAATCCAAATTTGAAGCTGAGATCCTCCTAATTCTGTAATAATAGTGATAATAACGATGCTAATAATAAGTCAGAACAGTTCAAATGAGTTAAGATTTTCTGAACCCTCGCTATGTGTCTGACATGAATCTAATTTATTCATGGGAATTATATAATCATCAAGTCACCACTTTGGGGCTGGTATCTTCCATATTACAGATGAGGAAACTGGGGAGTTTGGGAGTGTTTTGCCCAAGGTCATATACCTAGTAAGTGTCAGAACTAATACTGGAATCCAGAAATGCCTAAGTCTTTACCACCAGACTATACTACCCTATTATCCTCAAATAAAGACAGTTACTATAGAAAATAGTTGCCTCCTGGATTTATCACCAGCTGCCAGTCTAGTGAGGAGGATATGTTTTATAAACTTTTCCTAGACCCCTTGAGATCTTCTCAATATAAGTCCTCATTTAAGCTGAAGCAGAAACATTTCTTGCTTCTATCCCTTCACACAAAGGATGTTTTGGTTTCATACAAGAGCAAGAGAAATAGTTCCCCAGCTTTGAAATGTTTTAGTCATCCTGCTGGTGCATTGGAGCAGGTGATACGTTTAAAGTGAAAATAATAGCCTGTGGTCCTGGACAGCTGGTTTGAGAGAAATTAAAACTCTACTCTGATCCAAAGAATAAGGACCTTTCATACAAGCTCTCTACCCAGCTAGTCAAAATCCATAAATCTATCAAACAGACTGAAGTTTTTTTTGTCTTAAAATGTATCAAAGATAAGCTTTCCTATTAAGTGTGTCTTTCTTTGAATACTGCATTTTAAAAAACTGGGTTGCTATGCTGTGGTTAAATATTTTAAAAGTGTAAGAATATCACAAAAATAAATAATTAGAATCACTTGTAAGCACTTGTAAGTTAACAAAGGAGCCATGCTTTTTTTCATATTCATACTTTACCAAATGCCTCCCCATACTTTACTTGATTTGATCGTCACAACAACCCTGTGAGATAGGCAAAACATGTTTTATTTTCCCAATTCAGTGAGAAAGAAAACTGAGACACAGAGTTTAAAAGAATCACTCAAAGTTTTGTGGGGAAATGATGAAAAAGGCAAGACTAGGATTTACGAATCTTTTTATCTTGCTCTATCTACATCGGATAGTTCTAGGCTGACAGATGGCATGTTTACCATTTTTAAACATTACAAAATATCTCTAATGATTTTATCATCCTTCTTGGTCTTAAATGTCTTAGTGTTAGCAATGTACTTGTTCTTTGATCTTTATGGGAAATTAATAGTATATGTCAGAGCATTAGTAGATTAAGTCTGTGCTGGAATTTCCTGAATATAATTTTTGAAAATGCAATATATGGTCATTGCCTTCACTAAATGATAACACAGCAATAATATTTAATGAACTTGGAAATGTGACTGGTTGTATGTTTAGAAAGGTGAAAATATCACACTAAATAGCCACTACATGCTGGATACTTTATGTGTGTTATTTCATTTAACGTTCTTCAACATCAAAAAAGGAAGATGCCACTATAGTATAGTGGCACTATAAATTGACTGGTATTGGGGCTTTTATTTTTATTTTATTTATTTATTTATTTATTTTATTTTATTTGAGACAGAATCTCTCTCTGTCGCCCAGGCTGGAGTGCAGTGGTGCGATCTCGGCTCACTGCAACCTCTGCCTCCTGGGTTCATGCCATTCTCCTGCCTCAGCCTCCCGAGTAGGTGGAATTACAGGCACCCACCACCACACCCAGTTAATTTTTTGTATTTTTAGTAGAGACAGGATTTTGCCACGTTGGCCTGACTGGTCTCGAACTCCTGACCTCAGGTGATCTGCCCGCCTTGGCCTCCCAAAGTGCTGGAATTACAGTCGTGAGCCACTGCACCTGGCCCAGGACTTTTAAATGGACTCTTAGAGATGTTGTTAAACGTCTCTAAAATTGACTCTTAGAGAATTAAAAATTGACTCTTAGAGATGTTAAAAACTGACTATTAGAGATATTAAACAATATGACTGAGGTCTCACAGGTATTAGGTGGTAAAGCTAGAACTCAAACTAGTGTAGTCTGACTCTGAAGCCCAAGTTTTAAACAAACGTGCACACTGCTTTCTAGTAGCTGAAGCTAAATAAATATGAGCAGTAGCTCACTTTGGGTGTTTATTATCTACCAACCATTGTGCTTATTACTTTGCCTCCGTCATCCTATTATTGTCAAAACCTACCAAGTAGGTGCTAATATTATTTCCATTTTGTAGGTGAGGAAACCGAGACCGATAATGGTAAGTAATTTAAGCCACAAGTCTGAAAAAGAAAGGAACCAGACTAATTACTATGCGTCTCTGTATTCTGTGTGCCATTTAGGCAGTACAGCCTATGAGTATTAATAAAAAGGAGTAGAGAATCACTTTGCAGCAATATTTTGAGTTGGCACGCATATGCACATACTCACATATCAAAAACTCAAGGCCCATGAGAAACATTACTCTTTTGCTCTCGAGGTTACAGAATGCTTATGAGGGAATGGGGACATTTTGATATGCTAAGAAACTCTATTGAAGACAGAAGCCATTAAACGAATCAGTGAATCAGTGTAAGGTTAAGAACAAAAGTGTCAATTGGAGCACAGTTTAATTTGCTGCTATGATGACATTGGCCGTTCATGAACATGAACCCTGACAGGTATAATCTTTTACCTTCTATTTGTTTTAGAAATGTTACAGAAGAAAATAATTAAAATAATGATGTGACGAATTGCTATGTAATGACACATAAGCTATGCTGTCAAAACATTTAAAAGATAAAGTATATACATACAGACAGGTATCGGTTTGGATCCCAACTCTGCTGCTTCCCAGCTGTGTGATCGTAGTCAAGATGGTGACCTTTCTGAGACTTATTTACTAGGCATTTTTTTTTAATGGAGTCTTACTCTACCGCCCAGGCTGGAATGCAGTGGCATTATCTCAGCTCATTGCAACCTCTGCCTCCTGGGTTCAAGCAGTCCTCCTGCCTCAGCCTCCCAAGTAGCTGGCCTGGATAATTTTTGTATTTTTAGTAGAGATGAGGTTTTGTCATGTTGGCCAGGCTGGTCTCAAACTCCTGACCTGAAGTGATCTGCCCACCTCACCTCCCAAAGTGCGGGGATTACAGGCACGAGCCACCAGTCACCTCACAGGGTTGTACTTACCTCACAGGGCTGTGGTGGGCCTCTAATGAGTTTAAATATGCAAAGCAGCTAGTCATGCACTTAACACACAGCAGTAACTCAATATATATCAGTGCCCTCTACCTTCCCTTGAAAATAATTATTGAAAATTAATCTCCATACAGCAAGGATGTTTTAAGATCTATAAGATCTATTTTATATTTACTAATTGTAATTAATAGTTTCATATTATTTCACCATTTCTACTTTGTTACATAGTTGTGGTTACCCCAGATCTTGTGCTTCTTAGTAGTATGTGCAGAAACTCACCCACACAAAATGGATTATTTTGTGACTGATTTAAAAAGATTTGCACAAAATTACTGCTGCATTTTAATTTGCTTATTCCATTTTTCTTTTCATGCTACCTGGCAGAATTGTCTTAATGGCACTTAGAAAAGCAGACTTACATGGGAAAGTAAGTTATCCAAGCAGACACCCAGAATTGCTTGGCATACTTTATATAACAACTGGCAAATTAACCTTCACACACTCTGATAATACTGCAGAATTTAAGGAGCAACTGTATCTGCCTCCATGCAGCTGTCTCATTTGCTAATGCATGTTCCTAAAATAAAATTTAAAAAAAACCACTGACACACATATTGTCTTTTTCCTTTCAACAATCCAGCTACTTAGTCCTTCTTGAAGTCCATTTTCGTAAACGCTTTGCTGATCAAGAAGTGTCTGAAGATGGGAGGACGGAGAAAGCTTTTATTGTTTACTGAGTATCAGAGGACACTTCCTTCAAGTGACCTAAGGCATGTGTGAGAGCTATCCTAAGGGCCACATTTTAAAGGAATGAAGTCATCATGAACGCTGCCTTAGAAGACTGAGTTAGTGCCAAAGACTATCCTCAACAGCATTTCCAGATTCGCTTTTCTAAAAATCCAGAGATTTTTTAAAATATATAAATCAAGAATAAACAGGGCAAATGTTCAGCAATTCACTTCCATGCATTACTCCCCTTCTCCCTGGAACTCAATTTCTTAGCCAGGTTGCTTTTTGGGGCTAAAAGAAAGGAAAACAGAGATGGAGACGGACGGGGCCAAGAAGCCAATAAAGAGATGAGCTGCACAAAGGTATAATAATCAATAAACCTAGGCAAGAAAAAGCTGAGAGGAAGGAAAGTTACTTAAAATCAGAGAATGTGGGGAGGGAGAAAAATTGCTTAAAATTAGTTTACAGAAAAAGAAAATTAACCTCCATTTTACTGTTGAATGACCTTTAGTCTGGAATTAGAATTCTATGAAGTCTAAACAAAGAGCCACATTTAATTCCCTGGGAAACTCCAATTTTAACTTGGCTTTAATAATAAAAATTTTGTGTGCAAATTCAGAAAGCAGCACACACAAAGAAATTAAAGAATACAAAAACCAGTCCTAGGTAATCATGGAAATCTTACATAAAGAGAAAATGAAAATCTTTTCATGCAATTGCCCTTTACTTGAAAATTCTACTAATCCTGACCTTTCAGGTTTTGTAAAGTACCAAATGCAAATTAAATGAAAATGAAATCACAATACATTGGATTTTAGAGAAAGGAAAGGGCTAATCATGAATGCTTTTTTTTTTTGGTAAGAACTGTTCAGGTGAATATTATGCTTAGTAACTGTTCAGGGAAGAAAGTGGGTAGAAATAAGCTTTCTCTCCTACCACGAGGCTGGATGCATGCTTTGTTCTCTGAGGGAAAGATCTCTACACATTGAATAAAGGTGATGTACTTACACTGGACTTTAGCGAGAGTCTGACCCACAGAATTCCTTTCCTTTGTGGGCAATAGGAGCAATTCTCAGCATGGGAAGTACACACACACATACACACACACACACACACACACACACACACACACACAGAGTCATCGCACCCACTCTCTTACCTTGCCTACGCCTTTTGTCTCCAAACCTAAGGGACCACACACCATCTCCATTTTATAGGCCCCTGTTTGACACTCTTAAGGCATTTCAAGTTTATCCTGCCCAAGCCTATATTTAACATTATAGATTAAAATCAGAGAATGTTAAAGCTGAAAGTTACCTTATATACACCTAGATCACCCGGTCAGTCAGCTCTTGCAACATTAAGGCCATTTAAATAATTTAATTGGCAAATTAAATTTCTTTGCTTTTTTTGGAAAAAAAATCTATTATGTAAAGTTAAGTTAGCCTCTACAAAAGTATTTGTGCTTTAGCTGTAATCTGGCCAATCATTTTAGTGATCATTCATGAAAATATATCATTCATTCTAAGTCCTCTTAGGCATTCAGAGGTGAATTGAAAATACTTATTTCTGAATTTGTTCCTCCTCTATTTCTTAGGATCACCTCTACCTCCCATGCACATTAACCTGGGAAAGAGACAGAAAAAAATCAGAAAAAAAAAAGATGTTAGGAGAAGCTGAACAGTCTGAAATTCTCCAGAATGAGAGTGAAAGGAGCTGAAATGCCTTTGAAATATTCTTTCTCAGCAAACAAAAATCACAGAATAGATGCTGCAGACTTGAAAATGGATAAACACTGTGCCTACATCTTTATCCCTTTGCAATCACCGCAAGATTGAATTGTACTGTACACTATGGATGTCTAGTTGTGCTTCAGTTACAGTATATTTCCTTTGATGCCAGCCTCCCTAATGTCAGGATTTTTACCAGATTAAGAGTGAGAACTGGGATTGAGCCAAACAACAACACAGAATCCATAATCTTCAATACAGTTCAAGGTTGTGGGATAAACCTGAAATGCCTAAGAGTGTCAAACAGGGGCCTATAAAATGGAGATGGTGTATGGTCCCTTAGGTTTAATATGTACTTTTAATAAGCCTAACTTTAGGACGTCAAAATACATGAGGCAAACACTGACAGAACTTCAAGAACTTCAAAGAGAAGTAGATGAATCTACTATTATAGATGTAAACTTTATAACACCTATATATCAGAAATGGACAGATTCCAACAGCAGAAAATCAGTAAGGACATGGCTAAACTTAGCACCATTAATCAACTAATTATAATTGACATCTATAGACTACCTCATAGCAACAGCAGATTACACATTATTCTGAAGCTCATGTGGAACATTCACCAAGATTGACATTCTGGATCATAAAACACACCTTAACAAATTGAAAGGAATAGAAATCATATAATGCCTGCTCTCAGACTACAATGGTATTCACCTAGAAATCAGTAACAAAAAGATAGCTGGAAATTTTCCAAATACTTGGAGATTAAATGTTAAACTGCTAAATAACGTGTGGGTAAAAAAAAAATCTCAAGAGAAATTTGAAAAATATTTTGAACTAAATGAAAATGAAAATGAAACTTCTTGAAATTTGTGGGATTCAGCAAAAGCAGTAATTAGAGGGAAATTTGTAGCACTGAATCTATATATTAGAGGAAAAAAAGGTTTAATATCAGTCATCTAAGCTTCTACTTTAGGACACTAGAAAAAAAAAAAAATCAGCCAGGTGCGGTGGCTCACGCCTGTAATCCCAGCACTTTGGGAGGCCAAGGCGGGCGGATCACGAGGTCAGGAGATAGAGACCATCCTGGCTAACACGGTGAAACCCCGTCTCTATTAAAAATACAAAAAATTTTAAAAATTAGCTGGGTGTGGTGGCGGGCACCTGTAGTCCCAGCTACTCGGGAGGCTGAGGCAGGAGAATGGCATGAACCCGGGAGGCAGAGCTTGCGGCGAGCCAAGATCCTGCCACTGCACTCCAACCTGGGGGACAGAGCGAGACTCATCATTTACATTAGGTATATCTCCTAATGCTATTCCTCCCCCCATCCCCCACCCCACGACAGGCCCCGGTGTGTCATGTTCCCCTTCCTGTCTCTAAGTGTTCTCATTGTTCAATTCCCACCTATGAATGAGAACATGCGGTGTTTGGTTTTCTGTCCTTGTGATAGTTTGCTGAGAATGATGGTTTCCAGCTTCATCCATGTCCCTACAAAGGACATGAACTCATCCTTTTTTATGGAAAGTCAATGATATATAAAAATAATTATATGTCACTACCGTACCAGGTATGCAAGGCTTGTTCAACATTTGAAAATCAATTAATTCCCGTTTTATTGTTTATCAGTTAAAAAGAAGAAAGAAAATCAATTAATGCAATCCAACACATCAACATGCTAAAGGAGAAAAACCACATGATCATATCAATAGGTGCAGAAAAAGCATCTGACAAAATCCAACACCCATTCGTGACAAAAACTCTCAATAAATTAGTAATAGAGGAGAAATTCTTCAACTTGATAGAGAATATCTACAAAAAATCTATAGCTAACATAATACTGTTAATAAATAGTGAGAAACTTGACGCTGTGAGCACCCACGTCAAGTGAGAAACTTGACGCTTGTGACAAGCAAGGTGTCAGTTCTACATTTCCGTCTGCCTTCAGGCTATGGGTAATGAGGGGCCCTCTCTGCTTCCACCTGGCTTTGGGAAAAAGCTTGTCACCTTTGATCAGATTAAGATTTCATCCAGTGCCTCAGTATTTGTGGGATATGCTTTGCGTTCTCCTTTTGGCCTCTGATTTGGGATATATTGGAATCTAACTCAAGCGTATAGATAGTAAAGAAAGCACAAGCAGATACCACTGGGGAAAAAAAAGAGTAAAACACTGGAAGAAGGAAATTAGTATAGACTCAGAGAAAATTGTAAATTTTTCTCTTACTTTGGAATTGAAAAAATTAAAAACAAAACTCCTCTAATAAATTCAATCTCTCCCTTTGTCTCCTCTACACCACCACCCTTCCTGTCCCCACCCAATACCTTCATATGTACACATACACACATACACTCACATGTGCACGAATGAAGACAGAACTAAGCCCATTGAGAGTAAGGAGAAGGAAGAATTCAGAACTAGAAGTTTTGTTGAAGACTATTGAGGGACCCTCCAACAAGCCCTAAAAGCAGTCCAATAGGCAATGGAACCCAGACCAGTCCCTCTTCCGGGAAAATTGACTAGATGTCCACAGGGTTTGTGTTTTAAGGTCAAAGCCTGTGCGTGGCCATAACCCTACTGACTTCAATGTGGCCATTTGCTCAAACCTATAGATCCCTTATTTCCCTAAGAAATTCCATCAGTTAAAAAGCCAAATACTTGGCCCTTATTAGATCCAGACCTTCATCTGTATTTTTGAGAACCTGTGTGTGTCTTCTTGGGTTTAGTTTTCTAAGACCTGCTTTGACCTAAAATAGGAATAAAAATGATATAAATATGGGAAACAGTTCATCTACATATTCTGCCGCTATTCATAGGGTGGCTGGAGATAACTATACAGCACAATTTTTTAAAGCTATTAATTCTCTAAAACAAGTGATTCAGAATTACAATTCCCTTTCTTGTCTCAAAATTTATACTGCAAGACAATTCAACAACTGTTTATCAGGTGCCTAGCACAGTGTTCTTAGTGTCTATCATGGTGTCTCAAAAGTAGTTGCTCAATTATCATTTGAATTAAACTGCTATTAGTTAATTTTGCCAGTCCAAAAGACAGATTATTAGAAAATGTCTTCATTTTTCTGGCCGGCATCTGAGGGATTTGGAAAGAATCTGGATTCATTCCCAGAAATGAATATTTCTGCTAATCAGGGTTCTGGAATGAAAAAAAAAAAAATGTTGAAGCTTAGGTCAGATTAAGAAATAGGTGGTTTGTTTTACTTCCTGTGACTATCTAGTGTTATTCTAATGCTGCCCCCTACTTAAATGCATAAGGAACAACATTAAAGTACTCCACTCTGTGCTTTGGTTGGATGGATGGGTCAATAGAAAAAAAGGTAAGCCGACCGGGCGCAGTGGCTCACGCCTGTAATCCTAGCACTTTAGGAGGCCGAGGCGGGCGGATCGCGAGGTCAGGAAATCGAGACCATCCTGGCGAACACGGTGAAACCCCGTCTCTACTAAAAATACAAAAAACCGGGCGTGGTGGCGGGCGCCTGTAGTCCCAGCTGCTCCGGAGGCTGAGGCAGGAGAATGGCGTGAACCCGAGAGGCGGAGCTTGCAGTGAGCCGAGATTGCGCCACTGCACTCCAGCCTGGGCGACAGAGCGAGACTCCGTCTCAAAAAACAAAAAAAGAAAAAAAGGTAAGCCATAAAAATGCAAAGTCTGTAGAACTGATTGATTGTAAGGGGCTTTCTTTGGAGAAAGTTTGTAAATGTGTTATAGAAAGAAAAGGTGTGCCTGAAATCTTGTCAAAAAGACTCTCATCTTCCTCAAGGTCAATCAAGAAACCGAACTGGCTGGCTTATGATGACAGTGGAAAATTACAATCTACTCAACTCCATTGGAACTTCTCTGGCATGACATAATCATGATGAAAAATATGAAAGGAGAAAGGAAATTTTAAAACTGGGAGAAAATGGGATTTTAAAAATGGGAATAATTTATCAGTTTTCAAAGAAGAGTAAACTCTCGCCCTTTCTATGGGTTATTGAGAAACAATAACCTACCTTGACGTAGAAAAAGACATTCATTTAGCCATGCTTATTTGATAAAAATAAAAGTACAGAACTCAAGAACCCTCCTTCCCTTCATCCAAATTTTTTGCTCACCAAGCAGTCTTCCTGTGGATTACTTTCTATGCAAAAGGTTTGTATTAATTTCTTATTGGATTCATAACAGATTGTGAAATTAGATATTCACTCTTTCTATGGGTTATTGAGAAACAATGGCCTAGATGTAGAGAAAAACATTCATTTAGTCATGCTTATTTGATAAAAATAAAAGTACAGAACTCAAGAACCCTCCTTCCCTTCATCCAAATTCTTTGCTCACCAAGCAGTCTTCCCATCTATAATTTGGTTCCCTGAGTGCCCATCCAGAAGGAATGTCATGAGAAAATGACAGATGTGAATTATTCTACCAGATCCATCTGTAAATTAATAAGTGACTCTGTGGTTTATATGTCAGCCTTTTACAGGTGTAGATAGTGTGAAGCAGTTCCCCAAAATTGGCCACTTTGGTGCTAAATAAACCAAGTTTCTGGATCTGCAAAGCTGAGTATCTGACCCTGAATCCGTGAGGAACTTTCAATCAGCCTGCCCATTGAGCTTTGCTAACTTGGCACATTAAGCATTCTTGTTGTCATTCCTTAACTGTCGCATGGCCTGAATATCACATTTACTTTCATTAGAAATAAATGTGCAAAAAACAAGAAACTTGGAGGAAAGTAATATAGCAGAGAGGGAAAGGGCTTTAGTGTCATAAGACCTGAATTTGGATAAGATACCAAGCTCCTACCTTCCATTTTTCTCATTTGAAAATGGACCTAATAATATCTACTTCTGAAAGATTTCCTTGTGAGATTAAATGATATTACATATAAAATATCTGGCAAATGGAAGGTGTTCAATAAGACATAACTTTTGTTACTACCAGGCTATGTTTATATTTTAAAAATACCTTAGACTTAACCCAAAGGCGTAAATGTCTGGTGGAGACATCTCAGACTCCAGCCAGGAAGCAAAGTGGCAAAAGAATGTGGGGGGACCCCGGGCCTATCAAGGTCTTTGGAAATTGCACCCCAGGAGCTCCAAACACTAGAGCTTCTGGTTGTCCACTTAGGGAGGATGAAGTAATTAGGTAGCTATCCTAAACCCATTTAGGGAGGATGCAGTAATTAGGAAGCTGCTTCTATCATAATTTCTGTGTAGATGGGTGGTTCATTGACATAGGCTACTCCCAACACATTGTCACAGATACCTTCTATCTTCATCCAGAGAAAGCTTGCTGGGAAAGAATACAAATAATAATACCTAACATTTGTTCGGCATTTACTTTGTGCTTTACACTGTGTTAAGAAAAGTAGTTCTCTGATTATTTTCATATGCATTTATTTTGTCTCATCAAGAATATCCTAAGCTCCTTGAGGATTTAGTGTCTACTTCATTGCTCAGCACGGTGTAGGGTATAATGGAAGAACAAATGCTACAGATGCTGCTGCTGAACTATTAACATTTGTTGATTCCTTAGTATAAGCCAACCAGTATGCTAACTGCTATTACATGCATTATCTCTTTCACTTCTCTTAATAACCGGATGAAGTAGGTTATTATCCCCGTCTTACAGATGGAGGCATTGGAACTTGAAGGTTAAGTTGCTTGCCTAAGTTCACTCAGCTCTAAGTGGCTGAGTATGGAGTCAGTCCATGTCAGTGATTCCCAAAACCATTCTACTACCATCCTATTATCTCCAATCTTGACTTATCATTTACCTCAGGCAGGTCATTTAACGTTTTTAAAGTACACCTATGCTATGGTCTGAATGTTTGTGTATCTCTAAAAATTCAACTGTTGAAATCTTAACCCACAAGGTGATGGTATTAGGAGGTGGAGCCTCTAGGAGGTGATTAGGCCATGAAGGAAGAGCTCAGGATTGAGATTAGTGCCTTTATAAGAAACCCTGGAGTGCTAGCACACCCCTTCCACCATGTGAGGACACAGCAAATAGGCACTATCTATGGAAAAGGAAACAGGTGTTTCCTCAACAAAGACCAAATCTGCCAATGCCTTGATATTGAACTCCAGGCTCCAGACCGTGAGACATACATTATGTTGTTTATAAACTTCCCAGTTTATGGTATTTTCTTATAGCAGCCCAAACTAAGACAACCTATGAAATTGAGATAATAATTCCCACCCTCAACAAAACAGCACATTGTGAATTCATCATTTTGACCCTGAGAATGATGAAACCCCAAATAAAGACTGGTCATTAGAAAAATCCTGTAATATCTAATTTCACAATCTGTTATGAATCCAATAAGAAATTAATATAAACCTTTTGCATTTTTGTCCAAATCAAAATAAATATTACTGGTAAAAAAATCAGCACAAAATGAAACTGAAAAAGCTGAAGCAAAACTAACTATATTTGATAATAAAAAATTGTTGTAGATGAAAAACTAAGAATCAGACCTTTTTAGTCAAAAAACTGCAAAAATTGACCTGATGAGTTAGACTTGGTAGAACTTATCAAAGAAATCGAATGGAAAATGAATAAAAACACACCAAGCAAAATATGTCATTAATTGCAAATTGAATAGGAAAGAAAATTTTGCAAAATATGTATCTTTCCAATAGGACTAAGGCAAATTGAAGTGTGTAGAAATAATTGCCATAAATGTGAAACTAGGGAGAAAATGTTTGCAAACAACCCTTCTGACAAGGAATTCATAGCCAGAACATATAAGGAACTCAAACAACTCTATAGGAAAAAGAATCCAATAATCTGATTTAAAACATGGGCAAAATATTTGAGTAGACATTGCTCAAAAGAAAACATACGTGTGACAGACAGGTATATGAAAATGTGCTCAACATCATTGATCATCAGAAAAATACAAATCAAAACTACAGTGAGATATCATCTCATGCCAGTTAAAATGGCTTCTATCCAAAAGACAGAAATAACAAAGACTGCAATAACAAATGCTGGCGAGATGTGAAGAAAAGGGAACCCTCGTACATTGTTGGAGAGAATGTAAATTAGTACAATCACTATGGAGAAAAGTTTGGAGGTTCCTCAAAAAACTAAAAATAGAGCTACAAGGTGATCCAGCAATCCCACTACTGGGTATGTATCCAAAAGAAAGGAAATCAATTTATTGAGGAGACATCTGCACTCCTGTGTTTGTTGCAGCACTGTTTCCAACAGCCGAGATTTGGAAGCAACCTAAGTGTCCCTCAACAGATGAATGGAAAAAGAATGTGTGATACATATCCACAATGGAGAACTATTCAGCCATAAAAAAGAATGAGCTTCAGACATTTGCAACACCATAGATGGAACTGAAGGGCATTATGTTAAGTGAAATAAGCCAGGCACAGAAAGACAAACGTCACATGTTCTCATTTATTTGTGAAATCTAAACATCAAAATAATGGAACCCATGGAGATAGAGAGTAGAAGGATGGTTACCAGAGGCCAAGAAGGGTAGTAGGAGGTTGGTGGGGAGGTGGGGATGGTAAATGGGTACAAAAAAATAAAATGAATGAACAAGGCCTAGTATTTGATAGCACAACAGGGTGACTATAGACAATAATAATTGTTCATTTAAAAATGACTAAAGGAGTATAATTGGATTATTTGTAACACAAGAGATAAATGCTTGAGGGGTGGATACCCCATTTTCCATGATGTGCTTATTTCACATTGCATGGCTAAATCAAAACATCTCATGTACCCCATAAATATATACACCTACTATGTACCCACAACTGTTAAAAACATTTTTAAAAGTAAAGCTATATATATACAAAACAAATTTCAATATAACCTTTATGAAGAAACTAATTGATTTTGATAACAAATAATTTAAGCAAATTAAAAGTAAAAATGAAAAAAATATTTTCACTTCAACGCATAGAAAAATTGATAAAATAAATGTATAAGCTCAATGGCATTCTCTCCAGAAAATAATTTAAAGAAGAAAATTCATCAATGTTGTTATAATTAAGAATCATAGCAAAATGATTTTAAAAGTGTGGGCTTTGGAGCCACATGATCTGAGTTTGAATTCCAGCTCCACCACTTACTTAACTGTATACTTCAGCTGGTAGCTTATCTTCTCTGTACCCTGCAATGACTTTGTCTGTAAAATGGGTATAAAAATAGTATTCGTTTCTTGTGAGGAGTAAATAAAGTAGTGCATACAAAGCACTTAAAAGAGTGCCTGACACATACTAAGTTCTGTATAAGCACTAGCTATGTACAAATCTTTCCTTTTCCATTACTTTCAGGACCCCATATTGCTTAATATTGGGTCATAATCATTGCATGAGAAGGTGCTATCAAGACATTATGATATGCCTGTAATTGAAAGAACTAGTGTGTTATCAATGATCAAAAATCCCATGTTTAATAAACAAGTTTTAGGTTGTTTCAACTGCCAGAACTAGGTTGTTTTGCAATGATTATAAAAACGTAAGTTGATAATTTTTCCATAGAGTTTTCTGAGTTGCTTAAATGTAGGCTGTTTTGTTCTCTAGCACTAGGAAGGTGGGTGGATAGTGTCTGCAGAGAAGAGTTGGCCTTCATAAAAAATATATGTGATTTAGGCATATATATATTCAGGCTATAACGTTGCCTTTTGATTCAAAGATGCTGAGTCTGGGCACTTTCCTACTAGGTATTTCTGTATTTTAGTTTGATCTCTTTATTTCCAAATAGAAGAATGTGCCTCCCTCAATAATTCATTCTAGTGTTTAAAACTCACTATATGGAGATACTGAGGCCTGGATATGATGGGAGTGGGGCAGAAACCAGAAAAAAAAAGGGGGGCTGGTGAATATCTTCCTTTTACCACCAGTTTTTTAAAAATTTTATTATTTTTTTTTAAAGTTCTGGGGTACATGTTCAGGATGTGCAGGTGTGTTACATAGGTAAATGTGTGCCATGGTAGTTTGCTGCATCTATCAGCCCATAACCTAGGTATTAAACCCAGCATGCTTTAGCTATTTTTCCTGATGCTCTTCCTGTCCCCCGCCAATCCTGACACGCTTCAGTGTATATTGTTCCCCTTCCTGTGTCCATGTGTCTTCATTGTTCAGCTCCCACTTACAAGTAAGAACATGAGGCACCACTCGTTTTCTTTAATCCCATAATAAAAATGTTTAGATATTTCAATTTTCCTCTACTCCAGAACTAATTTTTACCCCTCATATGCCTGTCACTGTCTCTTTTAACCTTTCCCTCTTTATTGCCCAGTTTTCAAGGCTCAGTTCATTTTCCATCTCCTCCCTCCTCTAATTAAGCAAGATATTCTCTCTTTGAATTCACATTGCATTCCTTACCTTGACCATGGAACTTTAGACTTCATTACTTGTGTTGGTCTTCATGTCATGTGTTATTTTAGTCCAGTGTTCTTAGCCACAGCTGCCCACTGAAATTAACTGGGGTGCTTTAAAAATGTTGATGCCTGGGTCCCACCTCACAAATTCTAGTTTAATTAGTCTTAGATGCAACCCAGAGATTGGGATTTTTAAAAGCTCCCCAGGTGATCTTAGTGTGTAGCCAGGATTGAAAACCACCATTTTAGTTCATCATGAATGTAAGCTCTTTTGTATTAATAAATCTTGTATTAGCATTAGCATTAGCAGCCCTCAGACTTGCTCAAATGCTGATATACCTGGAAGTTACAGTGCTTTTTAAAGAACACTATAAAATATTGATGTATTTGATTGGTTCCTATAAATGCAGAACAATTTTAGTGGCAAAAAACAACTATGGTTTGAATATCAAATATAAAAGCATAGCCCTGTGTACATATAACCTAGACAAACTTTTGAGCTATGCATGACTGGCTGATTCTCAGTTTCTCCTTAATATTCTTTGGCTTATTTTTCTGTGATCTGTAAGCATTCACTAACAGTCTCATAATAAGAGGTATCAAACTTTTAAATAAAAATTATAAGCCAGAAATATTCAAAAGGAACTAAATTCCATCTTTTTGTGCTCTTTTACTTGCAAAGTAAGAAAAGCCTATTGCTACTAGATTTTAGTGTTGAAATTCTTCCATTCAGCTTGCAGAACACCCAACACAATGTTAACTGCTGACATTTATTAAACCCTTATTATATAGCAGGTAATCTTCTTTATATACATTATTCACATTTATATGCTTTATATGTTTATGTATTATATATAAATTACCATTTTGTAATGACAGCTTTTGTTAAAAAGGAATGAATGGAATACAAATAGCATTTTATTTGGAAATTACTTGTCTGAAGCAGGTCTTTTGAATCTCTTTATAAAAGAAACTTGCATTTTATTAATAACAATGGCATGTACATGAATATGTAATTGGTAGGAGTCATACCTGTAAGTTATTTATTTCCATAAAAGCTTTGGAGCCCTAGAGATAATTCCACAGTTGGCTAGCAAACTGAGACTTACAGATTGTAAACTAAATGTTGAACTCCAAATTTGGAGTCTGTGGTATGCTGATTAATGGCCCCTAAAGATATCCAGGTCTTAATTTCTGGAATTTGTGCATGCTATATGGCAGAAGAGACTGTGCAGATATAATTACATTAAAGCCCTTAAAATAGGGAGATTATCCTGGATTATTTAGGTGAGCCTTAGATGCAATCACGTGCATCCTTTAAGAGTGAAGCAGAGGGAGATTTGACACAGAAGAAAGAAGGCAATATGACAACCTCAGCACAGAGAGAGAGATTTGAAGATGCCAAGGTATAGGTACTGTAGATGGAGGAAGGGCCCGCCCACAAAACAAGGAACACAGATCTTGAAGCCAGAAGGCAAGAAAACAGATTCTCCCCTAGAGCTTCCAGGGAGCACAGTTCTGCCAATACCTGAATTTCAAGCCAGTGAAACTGATTTTGGACTTCTAGCCTCCAAAATTGTAAGAAAATAAGTGTGCATTGTTTTAAGCCACCAAGTTCGTGGTAATTTGTTACAGCAGTCATAGGAAACTAATACAAAGTCTTTCCCCACATAGATACTGTCAGGAAAAGATGAAAACCAAGATTTCAGGTCTAGGCCATCACGACACTCAACAAACATAGAAGGACATGTTAAAAGCAAGGAAATATTGCCTGAACCTATTCCTTTGTTTTTAAATTGATAAGGTGTGCAATAGAAAACTAGGTTTATTGTTAATGTAGAAACCACTTCAGTTGAACAGTCTTTGAAGAAATTTGGCTCTTTTTTTGGATAGTGTCCACCCAACCTCAGATGTGCCAAACCAACCCCATCTGTGTGTTTTACATCAGAAATTGTACTTTTTCCTCTTTTTATTTCGTGTGTGTGTGTGTGTGTGTGTGTGTGTGTGTGTGTGTGTGTGGAGATGGGGTATCACTATGTTACCCAGGCTAGTTCAAACTCCTGGCTTCAAGTGATCCTCCTGCCTCAGTCTCCCAAACTGTTGGGGTTGCAGGCGTGAGCCACCATGCCCAGACCAGAAGTGTACTTTTTTAAAGAATGTTTTGGTGAAAGATGACTGAAAGTCTTTACGTGATAGTTGAATTTTGACTTGAAATTCTTTTTTAAAAAATCAAAATGTAATAAATCACATGGATTATCAGTTATTTACTTATAAATAACTTTAAGGAGCAGATAGGTTATCAAGACTTTAATGACTTAGGATGTCATCAGTAAACCATCCCATTAAGAATTTGGTGTTTTTGATCAGGCTCGGTGGCTCACGCCTGTAATACCAGTACTTTAGGAGGCTGAGGCAGGAGGATCACGAGGTCAGGAGTTTGAGACCAGCCTGACCAACACGGTGAAACCCCATCTCAACTAAAGATACAAAAATAGCTGGGCATGGTGGTGTGCGCCTGTAATCCCAGCTACTCAAGAAGCTGAGGCAGGAGAATCACTTAAACCTGGGAGTCGGAGGTTGCAGTGAGACAAAATTATGCCACTGCACTCCAGCCTGGGTGACAGACTGAGACTCTGTCAAAAAAAAAAAAAAAAAAGAATTTGGGTTTTTCCACTAAAGATACTACATGGACAGCATGAGAGTACCCTCACATTCTGATGATGACAGGATGGCATACTCTTTGAAGATTTGCCTTCACCTAAATTTTTTAGAAGATAAACTCACTTTATCTAGAAGTTAACATGGATGTTGATGGGTCATTTGTAATTTAAAAAGGGGGAATTCCTATGAAGGAAACAAAAATAAAACACCATTTAATGAAACAGGTGTTCCCTTGGGAAGGGTTGTAGGGGTTGGGCTGGGGAGTGAAATTTTATGTTTCAAAAAGCTCGATCAATCTGAAAGTGACTGACTCTATAAAGGCTGCGTTTAATGGCCACAATAGAAAAGTAATAAAAACAAACAAGTATCCCTAAAAGTACAAAACCATAAATTCTGTATCAGTGGGTCTATGTTTTTCAAAAGAAGCAAACAGAAATGGGTGAATTTTTGGTTTAGAATTTGTTATTTTATTTTGTTTTTTAACAATAATATGCACCCTAGAGACTAATTATCAGCCTTTCATTTCCTGGTCACAAATTACTTCTAAGCTTCATTGTTGTATTAGTATCCATTTTGTGGTGTGCATTTCTGTCTTTTAACCATGAATACACATATTGGAGTAAGGATGTGTAATTAAGGATGTAAAGAAATTTTCTATATATGCAGCCAATGTTTAAGTCATTTCAAGCCATTAAAGCTTATAAAAGCAAATTATTTGCCCTTTCTAGGTTCACTAACAATAACTTTCACCTAAGTGGTTTTAGAGGAGCATAGTTACTGAATTAGATCCTGCTGAATTAGTAAGTTTATACTCCCCCAAACAGTATTTGGTAAGTCAGCACATCTGTAATTTTTAAATTACTGCTCTTATAAACAAAGACAGAGATAACTGGAGGCCACAACTTAATAGCTCTCTAGACAGTTGTCTATTCCAGTTCGTGGGTGATATCTTAATGAGGATTCTTTACATCATGTAACTGGATATAGGAAGAAAGAGGTGACAGTAGCAGAAGGTAGTGGCAAGGTCTTTTGTTTGTGTGATAGGAAGCCGGGTCTCTGTCCCTCTAGTGAGAACCCCTGAATGGCATATCTAGCTTCAGAAAAGCTGGATCCTCAGTGTTGACAATCAGAAATCCTATTTACATTAATACTATCAAGCCTCTTGAGAATTAAAAACAGATTGCTTTTTGACTGACAGTAGGTTCTTGTGACAAAGAGATCAAGATCCTAAACAAAGCAGTCGGACAATAGTCACCCTTATCTTAGGAAGCATGAGAGGTAATGCCAAGAATGAGTAGGGACCCCCAAAGTAGAATAGGTTTGAGGAACCTAGGCACTATCACAGACATTGGATTTTTTGTTGGCAGGGAGAAATGTTTTCCAATAAGACCCAAGTGGCTTTTGTTCAAATGTCTATGGTAGGGGTTGGCAAACTTTTTCTGTAAATGATCATATAGTAAATATGCTGGGCTTTGTGTCTCAAGAGATAAAATTGAGGATATTATGTCGGTGTTCATATAGCAAGAGAGAGAACAAATTTCCACATATTCAATGTTCAGTGATAGTGATTTGAGGCCAGATTTTATCATTCAGAAAAATTTCAATCTCAGCCCTGAGCTAAGAAAAACTCAATAAAAAGTTACCACTGCTAAGCCATTGAACTTCAGTGTCATAGGGCAAGTCAGATATTCAGTTTCTATTTCTGACAAAAATTCACAGAAGTGTTCATGGCTAAGTCCAGGAGAGAATGTGAACTTCATCACTGACACTACTGGTATAATAACACAGTAGATGCAAATATTTTCTGCAAAGTGCCTGCTGAAGCAATGAATAACCATAGGCTTTAATTAAGTCACCATCAGTAAATGGCTTTCCTTGCTTGCCTAATAAATGAGCCACTTGGAAATTTACTTTGGTGGCAACCTCATTTCCTGTGAAGAAATTCTTCTGCGATAAGGCATTCTGTTTTAAATGTTCTAATTTTTCTGACCATTGCTTTCCTGTGAGTTGGGGATATTAAGAGTGCTTAGTCTGGAAATACTGGCATATACCGTATTCTTTTGGTATCCTACAGCTGTAGTGTCATTGCACAATAAATATAATGCTTTGCCATATAATTAGACAACCAAATATCCAAACTCCAGTGTGTCTTAACAATACAACAATCAGAACTGGACGTTGTGGTGTGTGCCTGCTGTCCCAGCTACTCAGAAGGCCAAGGCAGATCACTTGAGGCCGGAAGTTTGAGCCCAGCCTAGGCAACAAGACCTCTGTCTCTTTAAAAATACATACAACAATCAAAGTCCACGTCTTTTTTGTTTGAAAGGCTGTAGAATTATAGATGTGTCACTGCAATTTATAATGCACTGAGCATCACTGTGAAGACATAAGAGAACCATATTTTGTCTCTGTTGCAACTAAAGTGTATAACTTTTTTTTTTTTTTTTTTTTGAGATAGAGTCTCACTCCTTCACGCAGGATGGGGTGCAGTGGTGCAATCTCAGCTCACTGCAACCTCCGCCTCCCGGGTTCAAGCGATTCTCATGCCTCAGCCTCTTGAGTAGCTGGGCTTATAGGTGTGTGCCACCATGCCCAGATAATTTTTGTAATTTTAGTAGAGACGGGGTTTCATAATGTTGGCCAGGCTGGTCTCAAACTCCTGACCTCAAGTGATCTGCCTGCCTTGGCCTCCCAAAGTGCTGGGATTACAGGCCTGAGCCACCACGCCTGGCCCCAAGTGCAACTTTCAACTCCCCACAATCTTAACTACTAATAGCCAGTTGTTGAGCAGAAGCCTTACTGATAACATAAACAATCAAATAACACATATTTTGTAAGTTATTTTTACTGTATACTGTATTCTTACAATAAAGTGAGCTAGAAATGAGAAAATGTTATTAAGAAAATTATAAGGAAGAGAAAATATAGTACTGTACTTATTGATACCTTAAGTTTACATCATCTGTTTACAAAATAAATTGTCCAAATAGTGGGCAACCTCCCTCTACAGACCTCAATCTATGGTGCATATCAAGCAATTCAACTTTTTCTTGTAATGTCATGGCTTTTCTCTGCTTCTTAGGAGCACTTCCAGCATCACTAGGGGCTTTTTGTATGGATCCCATGGTGTTATTCAAGGTTTACAGTATTGCATTAAACATGATGAAAAATACAAGAGCTCCAGGACAGGTCACTTTTTACCGCACTCCAGGATATACCGGAGAGACAACTGCTCACACAGAGATGATTTGTGTCACATGGCGTTTTAAGCAGATATTCAAAATATTCAACCTCACCACAACAGCAACAGGAGGTGGCTACAAAATCATTATGTAGTACAGAATGTATTACAGTTAATTTTATGCAGTTATGATTAATGTAATAAGTTTGTTGACATTTCTTTCAAATGGTGCCAGGTACGGTCTGTGTTTGTGTGCATTCATTTTGATAAATTTTATCTTTTTATAGTAATTTGTGTGTATTTTATGGTTGTAAATGGTAACATAGACTATTATTTACATATATTTCATGCATTCATAACATACCTTTTTCTTAATTTTTTTGATATTTCTAAACTAGGTGGTTCATCTGCGAATTTTTTCAAATCGTCACAAATGTCAAAAAATTGTTCCAGTATATTTATTGAAAGAAATCCATGTAACAGTAGACCCATGCAGTCCAAACCTATGTTGTTCAAAGGTCAACTGTATTTAACTCTGCTATTATAGCACAAAAACAACCAGAAATAATGCATAAATGAATGACTGTGGCTATATTCCAATAAAACTTTACTTACAGGCCCTGAAATTTGAATTTTATATCATTTTCATGAGTCATGAAATATTTTTCTTTTCTTTTTTTTTTTTTTTTTTTTTTTTTTGAGACGGAGTCTTGCTTTATCACCAGGCTGGAGTGCAGTAGCGCGATTTCGGCTCACTGCAACCTCCGCCTCCTGGGTTCAAGCAATTATCCTGTGGCAGACTCCTGAGTAGCTGGGGCTACAGGCACATGCCACCATGCCCAGCTAATTTTTGTACTTTTAGTAGAGATGGAGTTTCACCATGTTGGCCAGGATGGTCTCAATCTCTTGACCTTGTGATCTGCCCACCTTGGCCTCTGAAATATTTTTCTTCTTTTGATTTTTCTCATCCATTAAAAAATATTAAAAACCATTCTTACCAGAAGAAAACCTAGAGAAAAAGCTTCATGACATTGGAGTTGGTAGTGTTTTATTGGATAAGAGATGAAAAGCACAGGCAACAAAAGCAGAAAATAGACAAACGAAACTACAATAAATTTAAGAAAGCTTTTGTGTATCAAAAGATATAATCAACAGAATGAAATATCAACCTACAGAATGAGAGAAAATATTTGCAAATCATGTATCTGAAATGGGGTTAATATTCAGAATATATAAAGAACTCCTACAACTCAACAACAGAAAAACCTAAATAAGCTAATTTTAAAAATGAGCAAAGGACATGAATATACATTTCTCCAAGGATGATATACAAATGGCCAGTAAGCACATGAAAATATGTATATCACTAATCAGTAAAGAATTGCAAATCAAATGAAATATCACCTTACACCTATTAGGATGGCTACTACCAAAAAAATCAATAAAATAAAACATGTTGACAAGAATGTGGAGAAATTGGGCCCCTTGTGCACTATTGGTAGAATTGTAAAATGGAGCAACTTCTATGGAAAACAATATGGTGGTACCTCAAAAAATCAAAAATAGAACCACCATATGATCCAGCAGGCTTGCTTCTGAATATATTCGCAAAAGAATTGAAAGCAGGGCCTCAGAGAGATATGTCTACACCCATGTTCATAGCAGCATTACACACAACAGCCATGTGATAGAAACAACTCAGATGTCTATGGACCAATGAATGGATAAACAAAATGTAGTATATACATAGAATGAAATATTGTTCAGGCTTAAAAAAGAAGATTCTATCATTTGCTACAACAGGGATGAACCTCAAGGACATTATGCTTAGTGAAATAAGCCAATCAAAAAATTGCAAATACTGCATTATTCCACTGCAAATACTGCATTATTAAGTTATCTAAAGTATTCAATCCTCTTAGAAACCAAAAGTGGAATGGCGTTTGCCCAGAGCTAGAGGAAGGGGCAAATGAAGAGCCGCTATTCAACAAGTGCAAAGTTTCAGTTTTGCAAGGTGAAAAGTTTCTAGAGATCTGTTGTGCAACAATGTTTGTACAGTTAACACTACTAAACTTTAAAAGTGGTTAAGATGGGCTGGGCACAGTGGCTCATGCCTATAATCCCAGCACTTTGGGAGGCTGAGGTGGGCGAATGGCTTGAGCCCAGGTGTTGGTGACCAGTCAGGGCAACATGGAGAAACCCTGTCTCTAAAAAAAAAAAAAAAAAAAATTAGCACGGTGTTGTAGTGCATGTCTGTGGTCCCAGCTACTCAGGAGATTGAGGTGGGAGGGTCACCTGGGCTTTGGGAGTTCGAGGCTGCAGTGAGCTATGCCACGCCACTGCATTCCAGCCTGGGCGACAGAGTGAGACCCTGTCTCAAAAACAAGAAAACAGTTAAGATGGTAAATTTTATTTTATTTTTTTAACCACAAAATAAATACAAGTTAGGGAAGGGACATTATTAAAAGAACAGTCTTGAATCTACTGTAAATTAGTTCTTAAATCATTCCCAAATTTTGAGATGTAACTATACTTAGTAAAAAATGACTTGAGTCAATGTCTTACAAGTATTAAAATTCATAGAAACAGAAAGAATATTGGTTACCAAGGGCTGGAAGAAGAGAGAAAAGGGAGTTGCTTAATGGGTGTGGTGTTTCAGTTTTGCAAGATGAAAAAGTTGCAGAGATCTATTGCACACCAATGTGAATATACTTAACACTACTGAACTGTACTCCTAAACATGGTTAAGGTGGTAAATTTTATGTCATTTTTTTAACCACAATTAAAAATAAACAAAGAAAACCTTCTTAGATTGCATGCCGCACAAAAACAGACAGGGCACTGAACTTGGCCTGTAGGTTGTAGTTGCCATTCTTCCTCTTTGGCCCGGCCTCAGGAAACTTCTCTTAGGTTCCATGCCTGAGAGTACTCTAAACTATAAGAATCACACCCACCTTTGGAGAATTCAATAAAACAGCTGCAATACCAGTGGGTAGAAGGTTCTCTTTCCTCTAGGAAAAAATTCACAGTGGATGCAGTGGTGGGAAAACCAGCAGAGTTAGAATGGGAGATATTAAGGGACTGGATAATGGATGGGAGAATGTGTGTGCAATCATAGCAGAGAAGAAAGCGTGAATAGTGAGGAATTTGATAGCCTGTTTGAGGAAGAAGAGGAATATGGACATTGACAATCCACTGCTCACTTTTTACCCAGAGGATGGTGTCATTTAGGTGAGCAAGAGTTAATTCATTCAGTTACTGTGTAAACTTGGACAAGTCCATTCCTCTTACCTTATCTGTGAAAAGGAGGGTGGGAACATTCCTACTGCCCTCTCAGCTCTAAAAACCACAAGACTCTATCACCAAGCTGACAAAGTGCCAATGATTTTATCCTCTCATTTGTACAGCTTTAAAGGCAGTAGACTTTCTGTGTCTCCTATTGGGTAGATTTTATTTATTTACTCTAGACAGTGTGGGTTAGAAAACTAATTACAGTCTGTGGAGTCCTGACTAACTCTATCCACAGCTGGATCTTTTACTCGATACCTCAAGCCTCCCTTCCCCTGGGAACCTGAGGAAATAGTGCAAACAGGGAAGGGAATTAGCAACCATTGTTAACTCCAGTTTCTTTTCTTCTTTTTTATTTTTCTTGCTCTGTTGCCCAGGCTGGAGTGCAGTGGCTCGATCTTGGCTCACTGCAACCTCTGCCTCCCAGGTTCAAGCGATTCTCCTCCCTCGGCTTCCTGAGTAGCTGAGATTACAGGCTCCCACCACCACATCTGGCTAATTTTTGTATTTTTTAAACAGAGGCACGGTTTCACCATGTTGACGAGGCTGGTCTCGAACTCCTGACCTCA